>NW_024582694.1:577538-638083 GCF_018398535.1 Haplochromis burtoni | reverse complement strand
TGTGTGTGTGTGTGTGTGTGTGTGTGTGTGTGTGTGTGTGTGTGTGTGTGTGTGTGTGTGTGTGTGTGTGTGTGTGTTGCACACAAAGCCATTCTTTATGACAGTAACCTTACCCTTCTCAGCTGGCATAGCATACACATGCACAGACATCTGTAAAACACACTTGTGAGGATCTCTGCTGACTGATCCTGAACACCCTGCACTCTTTTACTTTAATACAGAATGCATAATAACGGTGTTTTAACACTACATATTTTATTTTATTCAAATGTGCACTTGAAAAACCTAAAACTTAATCCGCTTCCACTATAAAAAAAAGTTACGTGTTTTAGGGTTTCTGCTTTTTTAAGGAGACATTGTAACCTAACTGAAAAACCACCTATGATACCTCCGGTGCAGTAATGAAAAAAATATTTTCATAGTATATTAAAAGGCAGTGTGTCTAAACAAACAGATTGTAATCGTTTCATCTCTACAAGGACTTTTGGTCCTCACATGTAAATACAAGAAAAATCAAAACACATGCACGTCAAAGACGCAATTAACTGCGTAAAACATGTTGTTTGGACGGCAGCCTTTGGCCTTTAAGATTCCCACAGCAGCATCAAATGCATTTTTTCTTTACTGCTTTTTCATCTCAGTCCAATTAACAACTAAGGGTCAGTCAGGGGCTATCTTCCCTGAAACTCTGGGATCTCAATCTCCTCCGCGGGGGTCACGTGATCCGTCTCATCAGCCCGTGGATCTCGGGTTCAAACAGCATCAGAGCGGGTTCAGTGTAAACATGAAGCCCAGCCACTCCCTGCACAATCTCTACCCCCACTGCACTCCCCAAACACATCGCACCTCCTCCGCGCTGTCTGTGAAATCACGCACAAGCTCTACAACTCACACACTAATAATCAATCAATAAATATCAGAGCCTCGTAAATGCCCGTTTTGACACTTAGCCTACATGCAGTCGTTTCTAAAGTTGTTAATTTGGCCCAAAATTACATTTTGTTTCGGTGGCCTCTTGCAGCTTAATAAGATAAAACTTGAGTTGCATAATCACGTAAGACGGTGGTAGGTGTTGTTTTCTTTAGTAAAATAAAGTAGGTCCTTAACTGTTATATTGCAATAAAATGAAAGAAAGAGGAGAAAATGCGTAATTACATATTTATAAGTCTGTAAAAAGGTCTGACATTAAAATAAATAAATGCATAAAACATGTAGTTCAACCTCACATCGCGTATGGATACATGTTTGCACTGTTACTGTGTATAAATGCAACGTAAAAATTGGCTGACTCTAAAAGTTGCACACACTCTCTGATTCAGTATCAAAACAGAAATTGTTGAAGTTTTGAACACAATAAAAAGCTCACTGTGCAAAATGGTGATGAGCAGAGGCAGCGCCAGCATCTTCATGGCTTTTCTCGGGTGTCGGAGCTCTTTCCTGAGGTCTGTCGGTGTCCGTGGGACTGGAGCAGATGAGTTTTACTCTAAACTCTCTGCAGCTTCTTCAGGTTTCATGTGCAACGGCCACGTGCGCGCTCACGTATCCCGGACAACTTACGGGGCTCGTGCACAAGTTCAGGGTGACCACCCCCTCTTCTCAGACAATTGCTCTCAGAGAGGAAACATGAGCCTTTCTTTCTGACAGGGGGACCTGCCCGGCTGTAGTAGTATCGAGTAGTAATGTAGTAGTAATGAGAAAGGAAGCTTTTGAATGGTTTCTTCAGCCATTAAACACAAAAGCGTTTGAGGATTCGTTACATGAAACACATTTTATTAATTACATTGTCACTAAGCTCTTTGGAGGTTTTTGTACATCACATCGTTTTTGTAGTCTCTAGAGACCACAGACTGTATATAAAAGATGGAAATAGATTGTTCTTCACACTTTGAAGCCTCAGCCTAAAGGGCTTTAAAATCCCTGTGAATATTTCGTGAGTCAAAATATTTTTCGGACTCACGTATTCTTAATGCAGCAGTTCAACTGACCATGTCATTTCACTGGCATTTATTTTTGTAACCTACTGAGATTTTTCCAGTTTCTTGTGTCGGAACAACAAGTGCGCTCATAGGCTCTCTGAAAGGATTTACCTGCCTCCACAGATGTGCTCCCAAGAGTTCAAACTGGCACACTGAAACATATACGAAAGCGGCCGTGATCCAGCTTCAACTACTGGATCAAACTATGGAATTCTCCCAGTTGCTGCTGTCTCGTGAAAATGGGATGAAATCAGAATCCCCATTTCCTCCTTTTCTTGTTTAAGAACGTGTTGAGTTTCTTGTGTTGGGTGTGTATATAACTCACACGGCAAGTTCCGATCTGTAAAATTGAGAATTTCATGTTGATTTTTCACAACGTGTTCAGTGTATAATGGCCTTTAGTTTTACCTGCTGCCATCACAGTATTTTGACACCATATGTGAGTGGGTGAATTTGATTGAGAGGGTTGACTGCTAATTTATCCACTAATGCTGGCTAGCAAGCTGAATCGTTTTTTCCCAGTCAGGCAACAAAGAAACATCAAAATAATATGTACATGTTTGTTTTGCCTTTCGCTGACTAATATAGGGTTAGCCACTAATGATGACTTAGACCTCAGGGGGTTAAAAGGTTCCAATAGCAACAGTTTAGTGACTGCAGAGGTGAAACCTGCTGACAGCTGCCTGGTCTGGACAGTCAAAGCAGCCACACCAAAACTCTAGTATCAAAGTGGACGAATTATAGAAAAACATTTTCCCAAAATAAAGTTGTTATGAAAAGGAGAAAGTAGCTATAGATACTAAAACTTTAGGAGCCAGCTTCAAGTGGGCCTGACACGTCAACTTTGGCTTCAGTTTCTAGCACTTAAGGTTGTTGCTTGGTAGAGACAAACGACTGAACGAAAGCTAAAAATTACTGGATGTACATTCATCGTGTAAATTATTTTTATATGTTATTTATCCTTTACACAAATATGAGTAAGAGCAGGAGTGAAAACATGGACCATTTATAAGCCAAGGGACCCAAACTAATGGTTGGACATTCTCCTTCAGTATTTTCTGGAAGAGAGCAGAATTCATGGTTTCATCCTGAAGCAGCAAAGCAGCCCCAGACCATCAAACTACCACCACCATCTTTGACTGCTGGTATGATGTTCTTTTATGATATTCTGTGTTAGTTTTACACCAGATGTGACGGGACTCAAACCTTCCTATAAGCTTAATTTTGTCTCATCAGTCCACAGAATATTTTCCCAAAAGTCAAATCATCAGGATGTTTTTTGGCAAATGTGAGTCGAGACTTTGTGGAGTTTTTTACTCAGCAGAAATCTCCCATGGATGAGACAAGTGAGGCAGTTCTTTTAGATGTTGTTCTGGGTTCTTTTGTGGCCTCCTAGATGAGTTGAAAGTGCGCTCTTGGAGTAATTTTGGTAGGTTGGCCACTCCTGGGAAGGTTCACCACTGTTCCAAGTTTTCTCCAGTCATGAATAATGGCTCTCACCGTGGTCCACCGGAGTCCCAAACCATGCAGCAACTCCAGAATTGCAGTTGTAGAGGTAACTGTACTGTAAAGGGCTCTGTTCATGAAAGGCCTTTATATCGTACAAATAAATGTATTTGATGCCTTTGTGTTTCTACTTATTTTAAGTATTTCTTGGGAACATGTAACCCTTTGCCTGCATATAAAGAATGGAAATCACAGAGGTTGGAGTTTTCCATATGTCTGCAGTGATGAGCCTAAGTCGGAGAGAAGTGGCAGCTGCTGCTGAGCTACTGTGTCTCTGGCTATTAGGTTTCTCACCACCAGCGCCCACACAACGGCACATTGTCACTCATTCTGGTTAATGTGCACACATGCTTACATTTGTGGCCATACGCACACACAAAGACACACACGGGGGACATACATCCAGACACGTGTGCGTAAGTACACACAAAGAGAAACAGTGAAACACTAACTCCCTAAATCTCAGCTGCAACACCTGTTCACAATCGACAGTCCCAGCTGCTCTGCTCGGAGCGGGACACACTGATGTCATGTAACACACACATGCACATGCATAGCAGCACATCTCAGCAACCACTGCTCACTTTACACAAACATACAGAAACAAAGTCAGTCAGATAGTGAATCTCAGAGGACGGGTGACTTTCAAATGCACGGTGACCTTTGATAACAGCCAGCGGAGCAGCTGTCCTCCTCACACTTTACTACAACAAAAACCTGATTTGTTCTTTGTAAGAGCATAACCAAGAGATGCTTCAGGGAAACCTGATCCAGCTATAACTGTAAGTTTTATTAAAAAGCAAAGTTTTAAACATATTCTTAAAAGTAGAGTGGTTGTCTGTCTCCTGAACCCAAACTGGGAGCTGCCAAAGTTATCAGAGATCCCAGCTCTGTTTTGTTGATATCACTCAAACCAACAACCTTGAGCCACACTATGAGATCAGGACTGTCGCTGTGCTCACCCTTGCTCTCATCACAGAGTTTCTAAAATATTTAATACAGTCATTCATACAAAAAACAAAGAGAGACTGCAATAATCCCCATGGTGTTCAGCGTAAGAGTATCCAACATACTCTTAGAAAGCAGCAGTCTACTGGCCGACGATCTCTTTCTTAATAAATCAAACAGCGACATTCAGCAACTTGTAAAACCTGAACATATCACAGAGGATCAGGATTTGACCACAGTCCATGAATATTGAGCGACACAGCTGCCATTTAATGTTTTGCTTTGGTTTGGTGGAAACTGAATGGAGTGAAAATCCAAGTGACAACAGGTGCACTGGAGAGGCAACAACACGACAACCCTCCCAAAAAAGGGAAAGGCTTTGAAGCTGGTGGCCACAGACTGGCTCTTTCCTTACTGATTTTTCTCTACTTTTGCTTTCTGTTATTGTCTGTCACTGCTGGTAATATGAGACGGTCCCTGCAGCACATTCAGGATCCACAGATAGTGCAGCTCCTCCAGGATGTCACATCCATAGGTGCCTGACATGTTTCGGTTGGATAAACTGTAATTGCTTCCATTAAATCCATCAGAGATTTTCCTTCATTTGCATTTTTTTCCCCGACTGACTACTTAAAGAAAGTCACTGTAAGGGTGTGAGAACCTTTTCCGTAGATGTGCATTATGGGGTTCACTGCTTTTTGCTGTATTGTTGTATGCTTTAACAGTAGAAGTGCAGAGAATGAGAAGCCTAAAAACATCCAAACAAGCTCTATATCTGATAAACACCTTTAGTTTTTACTGTGAAGGGATGAAGATATTATATTTGCATGTGAACTAGATGGAGAATATTTACATTTCGTTGCACTGAATATTGATTTTATTTGCTTTTACTGCAAATTAAAAGCACTGGTCCTGATTTTGTCCAAGAGAGAAAATGATAATAGTAATAATAAATTAATAATCAGTATCTGACTGTGTGGTGGGTTATTGTGGAGACACATGACAATTATTTCTGTACAAACTTTTGATGTTATAGCTTGTAAGGTTAGTTTGTTAGGTAAATATCAACATTCCTTACTAGGAAACTATATACTTTCATACTGTATTTCTTTAAGACAGTCTTCAGCTTTTACTACTCAGTTGTAAAAGGCCGATGAAGTACTGTCGTCACCCTGATGTGTGGGTGGGCATCATGGACGCCTGAATTTGTAAATACGATAACTCCAGATGGAAGTCATCTATTTTCAAAGTGATAACATTGGTTTAGCTACTAAAAATCTTGTAAGAGTTTGAAGCTCAGCGATGCTGAACTCAACGTCATGCTCAACGTTCTAGGATTTTCACATTTATACCATAGACGCGTTTACTAGGAGGCTTAGAGATAACACCGGCATCCGCCAATATTTCTTTATATCTGTTGTCAAGCACGCTTTTTGTTCTACTTCCTAAAGCTATCAAAGTTCAACCAACAGATAAACAAGCAGTTTACGTTTTCAGTTTTTATTTGCTCACGTGTCAGGCGTCGAAAACAAGCGCACGTGAAAACAGTGATCAGATTTCATGTCTTTTACTGACATCATTTATTACTCTGATCTGTTTGGAGGTCAGACCTCTGAATCAAGTCTGCAGCCCTGAACAACATGAACTTTATACTTCGCCAGAAGGAAACAAAGAAAAAAAAACAGCACTTTAGACAAGATAAGGGCGGGAGACGACCCACCTTTATGAGTTTATGGGAAATTTAAATGAAATGGGAGGGACTAACACTATTTATAAAGATTCAAAGTGCACAATCCAACAGTTGAAACCCAGATGCTAAACATTAATGGTCAATCAGTCTACAGTCAATGAAACAGTTTTACAGATTTTGACATCTAGATGAAGATGAAGACGCCAGCGCTGCTCTCACTGAGCCTTGCAGGTAAGAGGCTGCTCGAGCGTGACCGATCTGTGCTCTTTACGGTCTTTTTCTCCTAAATAGCTGAAATCAATTTAGATTTGAAGTCATTTGTAAGATGTAATCAATCAAATCAAAACATTTCATTCACTCATTATGAGCAGCTTTCTAGGTGTTATATTGATATAACAGCTAGTAATGATTATGTTGCTATTTTTAATGGGTTAGAACATTTATAACTTCACTTATATAGTGTTTCAAAACCAAAGCTGGGTTGAGGATTGTTAGCTATTGAACTGAACAGGCCTACCAGGCTCCCCCACAATTAGAAGGTAGATCACTACCAAAAGAAGCCACAGCATTTGTTATTAAAGTTTGATGTCTGTGTGATTTCTTCAGTAATTATTCAAATATTTTCTCTTTGCAGTGGCTCTGGCATTGCCAGCACTACCCCGTGGTGTGGAAAAAAGTCCAGTTTTAACTAAAGAAAACCAGCTCCCTCTGCTGGGAGACTCGGTTCCACTGCAGGGTCATGTACAGGTGGAGAATCCTGCACCACAGGCCGTACTACCCTCCAAAGAGCAGCAGGAAAAAGTGGCTGAAGAAGACCTGAAGCAGAATGTGGCAGAACTAGAGGTTAAAGTAAAGCCAGATGAAGAGCAAGAGGTGAAAGCAGAGCCTGAGGCTGAGGCTGAGGTGGAGAAAGCAGGTGTAGTGGAACTAGAAGTCAAAGTGAAGCCAGAAGTTAAGGTGGAGGAAAAGTCTGAAGCACAGCAAGAAGTTAAAGCAGAGGTTCCTGTGGAAGCTGAGGCTCAAATGGCTGGAGTTAATCCAGAAGGTGAGGGTGACCAAGAGCTCAAAGATGACCCCGAGTTCCAGGTGGAGTCAGAGGTAAAAGTTGAGCCAGATCAACTTCTAATGGAGCTAGAACCTGAGGAGAAGCACATGTTAGATGAAGAAAATTATCAGGAGCCTATGCAGCTTCAAGCTCACTCTGGTCTGGAAGAAGAAGAAGAAGAGTACGAAGAAAAGGTAGAAGAAGCAGAAGAAGAAAGTCACAATGACATGGTGGATGAGTTAGAGCCTCTAGATGATGACAACCTGTTTGAATCAGAACTGACAGAAGAAGAAGAAAAGGCTGCAAATGCAGAATTTCAGAGTCAAGAGTCACTCATTGAACCTGAGCCAGAGGAGGAGGAGGATGAGGAGGTGAAAAATGAAATGGTGGATGAGCCAATCATGGAGTTAGAGCCTCTAGATGATAATAGCCCAGCTGAACCTTTGCCAGAAGAGGAGTTGTTCATGAGGAAGCGGGACTATGCTTTAGATCAAGAACCAGTGATGGAACTGGAGCCTGAGATGATGGAAGAGCCTTTTCAAAATCCTGGTATCTTGGAAGAAGGGCCAGCGCTGGACATAATGGAGCAGCCAGTGTCACTTATGGAAAACTATTTTCCAAATGAAGAAGCTAAGATGGCAGCGAGGTCTGAAGAACAGGAATCCCCACTCGCAGGGGAAGAAAAATCACAAGTGCAGCTCTATGGAGAGCCAGAAACAGAAGACCAGATTGAGCCTGATGATGGTGAGCCGACTGGTCTGGTGTCAGAAGAAGAAAATCGTAGCAGGTTCAAACAAGCCATGCAAGGTAAAACACCCATATTGAATATGCACAAAGAAAGTAATTAGAGTGACAGAAATGTAGTCATGTGTGCATATTCTGAGGCCAGCTAAATTACTAAATGTTGTAATCTCAATTTTCACCACAGGGCGGCGCTCTTGCCCTGGTGTAGTACTAGGAGAGAAGTGTTACCAGTTCTTTAAAGGGCCAAAGACGCCTGCAAATGCTGAGGTATTCATGCATCCTCTGTAATTCAATTTAAGCACCAATGACTCCATATAAACTCTGACATTAATGTGGATCTTTCACTGTTTCCTTTTTAGCTTTTTTGCCAAACGTTCCCCGGTGGCCATCTGGCCTCCATCACAAGCAATCACAACCACGCTGAGCTGATGAAGATGATACTGAAGGAAAATGGAAAGTATACGCGCACATGGATTGGAGGGCTTCGATTTCTAGACGTATGTATTTTGAGCTGGGGATCTGTGGAGGTCTTGAACTTGTTGAGCGCACAAAATAATGATTTACCTTTGTATTAACTGCACTATGAGACCTTGTTCGTGTCCCTGATGTGTTGTATCTAGAGACTCATTATGTTAAACTACTGCTCTTGATTAACTCTCATTAATCTCTTGTTACATGTCAGACTGGTCGCTTCATCTGGTTGGACGGGTCCAAATGGGACTACGCTGATTGGCTGTCAGGGGAGCCCAATAACACAGCAAATAAGGAGAACTGCCTGGAAGTTCTGCCTTGGGGTATGAGTCGGTTTAATCCAAGATGTTTATTTTAGTTCATTTTTCTCCATTTGTGTTAATTCATTTTTGTTTTTAGCATTTTTTTTAGCATCACTAACGCACAGATACCAGTGTTACAAAGCTGAAAGAAGCCCAAAATACATAAATAGTGGTGGTGGTGCTTGTGAAAATTTATGCGGAACAATTCTGCAATCTAGGTGCAATCTAGCTCCTAAAACAGTGTTTATCTGATTATACTTACATGGACATTCTTTCTTTCTTTCTTTCTTTCTTTCTTTCTTTCTTTCTTTCTTTCTTTCTTTCTTTCTTTATTTCTTTATTTATTTATTTAAAAGGATAATCTGTCTGTGTTGTTGCAAATTATGCAAAAATGTGTAGTTATGTTAGTTAAATCGAACTTTTCCCAAACTCATAAGATGGCTCTGAATTAATTATTCAACCAGTCAGTAAGAAGTTACGTTGCTGAATAAATATGATTATTCAATAAAGCTGAACTGATCTCACATTAAATTATTAGACACACTTACTTTATTTCTTACCCCGTGTTTGTCCGTCTTTTTCAGGAAACGGGAAGTTTAACGACTTTACGTGCTGGGAACCCCAGGCTTTCATCTGCTCCTATTACAATTAGTTAATGTACAGTGAGGTGTTTTTCTTATCCTTGTCAGATGCTGGGTGCTGAGTTTGAACTTTTTTTCCCCCTTTACTTGCAGTTTATCTTAAATTGGAAAGTAAATGATTAGAAACCATGAACTGTCAGCATCTGTTAGTCACGGGACTCTTCATTTACCTGCATTAACCTCAGTTAGGACGCTCTCGTTATTTCACATTTGAAAGTAAATTTTTTGTAAATGTCCCATCCATCGTTTTGTTTAAATGCAATATTGCCTATTTGGTATTTAGAAATATAATAAATAAATAAAGAAGTCACATTTAATAAAGTTAGACAAAATGTATGGACAATGTTGTTTTTGATAATACGGCTTGTTGTGTAAATAAAGGAAATTTGATATTTTATTCTTGAGTTTTCCATTATTACCATCACACTTTAAGTATAGTTAAAGTATAGTGTTGTGGTATAGTCAGTGTGTTATTATTAAATGTGTTTAAGAGCTTTTTTTTCTTGTTTCTTACTATGCTTTATCATTTGTATACATAATTGTATAAGCACTCACCTGCCAGTTTATTAGGTGCATCTGTTCAAATGTTTGTTAAATTAAAATATCACCCAGTCATGTGGGAGCAAGTAGACCAGGTCAACACAGCCTGCTGTAGTTCACACCGAGCATCATAACAGGGAGGAGAGGTGATTTCAGCACCCATCTCTAAGGTTTACAGAGAATGGTCCAAAGAAGAGAAAATATCCAGTGAGCTGCAGTCCTCTGATGTAAAATGCAGTGTTGATGCCTAAAGTGAGAAGAAAATGTCCCGACTGCTTTGAGCTGATAGGAAGCCTGTGTATGAACCAGTGTATGCAGAAGAGCATCTCTTAAAGCACAACAGATAGAACCTTGAAGTGGACGGGCTAAAGCAACAGACAGTCACACCTGTCAGCCAAGAACAGGAAATGAGGCTACAATTCATACAGTGATGCCTCGTCCGATGAGTCTCCATTTTTTGCTGCAACATTCAGATGTAAACAATATGAAAGCATAGATCCATCTGTGTTATATCAATGGTTCATGCTGCTGAGGGTGGTGTAAATGTGTGTGGGATATTTAAAGGCCACAGCTTATCTGTGGCTTTTAAACATTTGTTTCTGACCATGTCCACCCCTTTATGACCACGGGGTATCCATCTTCTGATGGCTGATTCCAACAGGATAACACACCACGTCACGTGTAAAATGATTTCGGACTGGTTTCTTAAATATGAGAATGAGTTCACTGTACTCAAATGGCCTCAACAGTCACCACATGTCAGTCCAACAGAGGAGTTTTCACGTGAAGCGGAACGGGAGATTCACATCATGGATGTGCAGCTGACAAATCTGCAGCAACTGTGTGATGCTGTCATCTCAGTATGGACCAAAATCTTTCCATCACAATGCTGAATCCACAGTCAACTCTCTAAGACACATTTCATATACTTATATAAGAAGTTTACACAAAAAACGTAATAAAAATATCTACATTGTGCCGTTTGTTGCTACATTATTACTAATGAATACAATATTACTATGAAAAAAAGTGTTTTTGAAGTAGAAAAACCTGAAAATTTGACTAGAAGCCCTGATAAGTGAAAGCAGTTTTTATGTGGAGGTTTGGGGATTTCGCACACTTTTTTGTCTGTCAAATGCAGAAACCAATAAATACTTTTTGTATACTCTGGACACTTTAATAAAATCCCTGAAAATGTGACTCAAGACAGCTGTGAGTTTATGTGCCAAATGAATTAATACTAATGCCACAGTCTTGCAATGAATCTCACAAATGTTAAAGCTGTAAATGGGGCTTTTCTTCAGTACTTGAGTGCTCAAATATGAGTCATTCCCCTATTGACACACATTCATTCAAACACACAATCTAACATTCACACACTCACACACAGTGAATGTATCAGGAGCAACTGGGGTTTCAGTATCTTGCCCGCGGATGCTTTGGCATGCAGATTGAAACAGCAAGGGATTAAACCACCAACCTCCCAATTAGCAGAAGACCAACTGTAAGCCAAAGCCACTGCTTGCAATGTAGAGACATGCATAACCCTATCCAGAATCCAAAAATACATCCTTGATAATGACCATAAAACTGAATAAGAATTTTTCAACAAAGCTGAAGAACTCAGACCTTTCAAACGCACGACTGAATGCAGGACGGTCACACAACATCGACTGTTACGAGATGCTCTATTTGACTGCCGTCAGTCAAGGCAGCATTGCAAAGTGAGAATGAGGTTTAAATGAACCTCCAGCACATCCAAGGCCCCATATATGGCAACCTCAGCACCCCATGAAGACCCTAAGAGAGCGATTTGTTCTTGTGCCCAGAATCTTTCAGGGGGATAAAAGCTGTTCACATTCAGATTCCAAATTCCAAATTCAATACCTGCATCATTTCTGTCTGCTTAAACGTTTGATTACGTTTTTCTGTCACAGAGGCATCCAGACACAGTGAGTATCATTCTTAACTACACCCTTTAAAATAACAGGGAGCTTAGCGCCCATTAAGTGATGTATTCACACAATCACGCTGCACACGTGGCTACTGTAAGCCCGCTGCAGCTCACGTGCTGCTGTGTGTGATGGTGACTCATTTTCCGCTGGCCTACACAACCTTTTCCTGACCTTTAGACGCGGAGGTGAGGATTACCAACCCTAAGGTGATGACTGGCAGCTCTTTATCCTTCTCTTATATTTGCTGACCGGTCCGCCACCATACTCACACACTATTATCAATATTCAAAAAGATTCAGCTCAGCATTGCATGAGCTATCTTTTGACAGCCGAGCCTTGGTAATTCTCTTTTGTTCCCCACCAGGAAAAATGGCTTTCCCTGGAATTAAGAGATCCCAGTTGAATGTGTATCTTCGATCTATTAATAGAGAGTTATCTCCTAAAGATTTGCCAAGCATTGTGTGGCTTCATAACAGACTGAGTACATTATCGGCTATGGTTTATCATCATTAGGAGGCAGCTATACACACTGAATTTCATCAGTAGTGATTAATAAATTAAATCCAGTGGGTTGGGCGACATAATGCCGCCCTGCTGTGATGGAAAGCTCCAAATACTTTGACTCATTACCTGTGTTGCTGTTTAGATGACAGTGACTGAGTGTTGGTTGTTACCGTCTGTCAGTTCAAGTCATTTTCTAACCTCATGCGGCACAACCAGCTGTTTCCTGGCCGCTCTGAGTGTACACTCATGCAAGGCTGTGAATCCTCCCACCTAAAGCTCTACAGCCCGGCTTACAGCTACTTGGTACAGTGAATACCCCTGTATCCATGGTCAGCCTGGACTCCACCGCTACGACAAAAACAGACTCTGAGCAGTGTTTACAGCACTCCCTTTTATAGAGATGATGCATACCAGCACTAATCTGTGTACTAAATTCATCGGTGTTCATCATGTCAGTTCCACATAAACAAATTACAGAATTAAGCATCCTGTTTGTTTTGCTCTGAATGACATTTCTAAACTGCCAGATAACATCACTAGATTTTAGCAAAATATATGAATATATATCCACAAAACTAAAGCAGTATTTTACAATATATTTTCATTTTTGAAGGCTTTCAATTTTGAGAACCTTTTGTGAGTAAACCAGTGGTTTGATAAAGTTAATAAAGTGTATACCATTAGAATAAATGAAAGTAAGTCAGCATGTTACATTTTTGTACTCAAATCTGATTTACCTCCGAATAGTAATGGACCTTGATGTAATGGATCCACTTTATATTTTTTATCAGTATTCCGTTATTTTAAAATGCTGAGAAAATGTAAAGGAGGTAGCACGGTGGCAACGTTGTTAGTACTGTTGTGCCCACTGGCTGTGGGCTTCTGCATGGAGTTTGTATGTTTTCTCCGGGTACTCCGGCTTCCTCCTACAGTCCAAAGACGTGCAGTTAGTAGGATTAGGTTAAGTGGTGAATCTAGATTGCCCATAGGTGTGAGTGTGAATGGCTGTCTGTCTCTCTGTGTTAGCCCTGCATCAGCTTGGTGACCTGTCCAAGGTGCGCCCTGCCTCTCGCCCTATAGTAGCTGTGAAATACATCCAAACAGGATGGATGGAGAAAACATACATAAAGTAAAAGGCCACTCAGAAAGCACAGCCCTCCATCCTTGCAGTGTTAAGCAAACAAATCGGAGCAGCACCAAAATGAACGGGTTCTTATTTGCTCCACCACTTAAATTAGTTTTTGTGAAATTTAACTTGTTCGTTTTTGGGAGGGGAGGGTTACCTTTCACCTTGGCTTTGGTACAGGAAGCGGTGGTTAATTGATCAATAGGCAAGTGGAAGACAAAAGACAATCAAACTTGTGAATATTTGAAATGAGAAATCATCCATACTTTAAGTTTTTAATCTAATCTGCAAAGCAAGACACTTCTACTGCTTTGTAAGTATGGCCTAGACCAAATCACATTGTATTCTTACTTTTTCTCAAGCAACGAATCTTGCAGCTTATTCTGCATATTATCATCAACGCATCGGGCTAGCTGTTTCTGTCTCCATTCTGTGAGTCTCTGCTCTGACCCACAGAGTAAAGGAGGCTCTAAGTTCTTGAGCAAGTGATTAACTGTCTGTCATTTGTGTACAGAATCCACCTGAGTCCCGACTGTGCATTTACAAAACTTCACAGGTGTGTAGTAGGAACCAAAAGATGACTAGTGAGTGTTTACACACTGACTGACTGATGGAGAAGCAACGGAAAGAAGAAACCGGGATTCTCAACAATAAAGTTACTGTAAAAGAGAGCAAAATGATGCGATTGACAAAAACTTAATCTGCCAAATGGGAACCAACAAGCAGGCAGTAAGCAGTGAAGTGAATGACTAAAGGATAAAGAGAATTCATATTTAAAGTGAATGTAAGTAAATGAACCGGTCATATGACATAATATATGGACAAAAGCTACCTCCACATTATACCAACAGGAGCTTTTATGACATCCTACTCCATAGCTATGAACATGCAGTTGGTTGGTCCCCCCCCTTTTCAGCAGGTTTTCAGTCATCTAGATCATGGTGGTCTTAAGAGCTTGAAAGCAGAAGACAATCCATGAGAGGTGAAATGTCCTAAAGAAGTCCAGTTACCAGTGTTACCAGTGTTTCTGTGACAATTTTTGCCAGAAAATTATTGGTGAGGTCAGATACCTGTGCTGGACGAGAGGACCTGGCTCTCTCTGTTCATCCCGAAAGTGTTTGATGGGACTGAGGTCAGAGCTCTTCGTGGGCCAGTCAAGTTCTTTCACACCAGGCTCCTCCAACCATGCCTTGCTTTTTGAAGGGGATTTCCCAAACTGAGAATTGTCCGAAATGCTCTGATAAGCTGAAACATTAACATCATCCCCCCCACTGACAACTTTTGGTTCTTTATTTTGCAATATACAGTATATATATTCTGGATAGTCCTGTAAGATTAGTGATTAATGGGTAAATGGTAATTACAAAACAATACTTCAGGAAGGAAATCTTAGAAAAACAGCCCCAAAGCCTTATCCCTCCTCCACAAAACCACAGTTTAGTTCATCTGGGATTCATTAAACCAAGACTGATCCACTGAACTTCTAGACAGAGGATCTGACAGTCCACAGAGCATGTTTCCACTGCTCCAGAGTCCACAGGCTGCATGCTATACATTGGTGGTGATTTAAGGCTTGAATGCACCTGAAGTTTCCAGCTCACCAAGTTTGTGGTGACGTTAATGCCAGAGGAGTGTTAGGAAGAAATTTCACAAACTGACATGTAGCGTTTGTCACTAAGTGCTCGACTATTTTGAGCTCACGAACTCACTCACTACTGCTAACCATATAAGTAATGTTAAGACTGGACACTGAGACTGGATCTATACTTTGATCACATTAGAAATTAACCTAATCTTTGGACATGCCAGGTTGCACCCACTCTGCAAAGCCTCATACAGTTTGGCTGAGAGCCCTGTCATGATTGGGCTCACTGTGAAAACATTTTGTTTTCAAATATTTACATGTCCCCGTAGCTTTACCTGTAACCTACCTAAAGACAGATGTGTGATGCATTAATGATGACAGGAGAGAATAAACAAGTAGCTCACTGCAGTAAATCTTAGTGCTGAAACAGGATAACAGGATGCAATTCTATAAAAGCGTATATAATAAAGTCTACTGGGAGGGGGAAACTATGTTAGCAGACCCCAGCTTCACTCAGGGGTGTGTCACAGACGATGCTCTGTGTATAAACTCAGAGCACACAGAGGCAAGTGCAGACACACAACAAGAAAACACACGGGGCATACTTCCTACTGGTAGGTTTCACATCTTCTTGCAAACTATTTCTATTTTATTATGAATATATTTCGTTTGAAAATTCTTAAAATGACGCTAATTATTTTATAAAATTGTATAAATGTAACTTTAGTCTTTGCACTGGAATTTATCTGAGTGTGCTTTTCATCTGAGGTAAACACCGTGTGCTCTGTATCCATGACTGTGGCTTGTTGACCTCAGGATTTAACCAGCTGTGTTTCTGGGCTCCAGTTCGCAGTCCAGTGGCAGCCAAAGAGACTAGCGGACTAAATCCAGTCCACTCTGAATCCATTCCAACTTTTACTGAGATTCAAATGAACAATCGTTACATAAAGGGGCCTTTTTTTTTAAAAAATAAATAATAATAATAATAATTTTATTTTTATTTTTTTTCTTACCTTTGACCCATGATGGGAACTTTAATTTAAGATGCTTATGGAGAGATCATCTGCACTCAGCCAGCCAGTAAGACAAAAGCCTCCTGGAAAGAAAAGGGAAGATGATAAGGAGGTGGAGGAGGAGGGAACCGCTATTAAAGGTATATTCAAACTGTATCTCTTATGTACAAGTCTAGTTTTTGCATGTCAGGCAAGTATAATTCGTTTTTTTTAACTGAACTTTGCTAATTTGTTAGTATAACCTGTCTCTTCATGTCACGCTCTGCTCATGCAGTACTGACAGACCAGAGGGTGATGGCAAAAGAGGCTCTGAGCAGGAGGAACCTCTGGGAGCCGAGTGTTTATTACGCTCGGGGAAACGAGTCTTTTCATTTTGCCGGTCATGACATCAGCATCCGAGAGTCCATGGATACGTACGGTGCTCTGATCTGGCCTGGGGTAAGGGGCTGCCGTGGGCATGGCATTGGCTCATTTTGAAAATGTGTTGTAAATGTGACAAGAATTTTATTTTTGTAGGCAATAGCTTTGTGCCAGTTCTTGGAGAACAACCAGCAACAAGTGAACCTGATGGACAAAGCAGTACTTGAGATTGGAGCTGGGACTGGCTTAGCTTCTATTGTAGCAAGTCTGCTTGGTAAGTGCATTTTGATAATGCAGTTGTGCATGTGCTGCATGTATGAAACTTTACCTTTAATCTTTTAGATTTGATGTTGGGAACACATTCATTTAAGAATAAATGATGCATCCTAATAAACTGGCAATACACTCGTTTATATTTGTTACTTAGGACCAGTGTTGGTCAAGTTACTTAAAAAAAGTAATCAGTAACTAATTACTGATTACTTCCCCCAAAAAGTAATCCCATTACTTTACTGATTACTTATTTTCAAAAGTAATTATTTACAAGTTACGCGTTACTGCCCATCTCTGCTTAGGACTTAGTTAAGTGGTGATATTCTTGGCTTTAAGACAAAGAAAAATCCATAAAGGGTTAATTCCCACTCGCGCATAATGTGTGCACTGAATATTTCATATTTCTGCTTTTATGCAAAAGTTACATTTCAGCTTGGTGATGGAACTCGCGGGAAAAGTCGTGACGCAACTAAAAACACTGGAATTCATTGTTAAAGCACAACGACCATCCTCCCACATAGTTCTCCTGTACTGCATACAACAGAGGGGTTGTAACTTAGATATATTATGGATACAGCAATCACTGGATTGATGCTGTTATCCATAAGCCCCTCCATTAAGCCCAGAGTGGAAACAAAGGTTTCATTTATTCCCAATAAAATAAAATGATTGAATTTAAAGTAAAAAGAACTTGGAAAAAATAAATAAATAAAACAAAAACAATGCAACTTCAGTTTGATCACCAAAATTCCTTACAATTAGAGTAAATCATTTTGCTACTGGTTCAGCAGAAACTATAATTAGTGAGAAACTCAAAGCAGGCTGTAAGTTTATATTTAGTTTAGTTTTTTGTTATCCACAAGTTAAAAATTGTTGCTTTTATTTAAAAATATATATTTACCAAATTGAGAAAATAACTTGAAGTTTTGACTCTGCCAGTTAGGAATAGTTTTCTTTTTTTAGAGGGGGAAACAAGCTTCCATAACAAAATGCACAATAATTACAAAATTAAAAAAATAATCATTATGTTTTAATGTCTCTGTTGTTTTGCGTTTCAACCCACTTTTTGCCAGGTGCTTGGGTGACGGCAACAGATCTGCCAGACATATTATCTAACCTGACCTTCAACCTGCTGCGAAACACCAGGGGCCGCTGCCGCTACACCCCTCAAGTGGTTGCTCTCTCCTGGGGTCAGGACCTGGATCGAGACTTCCCCTATGCATCATACCACTACGACTTCGTGCTCGCAGCTGATGTGGTCTATCACCACGACTGCCTTGAAGAACTGTTGAAAACTATGCATCACTTTTGCCCACCAGGAAGTCAAACAACGCTGCTGTGGGCCAACAAGATCCGGTTCCAGTCAGACCTGAGGTTCACAGAGTGCTTTAAGAGCCATTTTAACACCACGTTGCTGACCGAGCTGCCGCAGCAGGAGATCAGGATTTATAAAGCCATGGCAAAGGAGTGACAAAGAGGCTTTAGGAGTGGGAGCTTCCAGTGATGTCAAAGGTTATGAAAGATATTCCACGCCTGGTTCTGATCTGTGCTTACATTCCTGGACAGTGCTATAACCATCATTAAGCAGAAATGAAGTTCCTGACTCAAGTTTCAATAAGCTATTTTATTTGCCAGATTTGGGGTGTTTTGTCCCAAATATTTGATATTTCAACTTCAGTCCGACAGTTCTTGAAAATAAATAATTTTACCGTAAACATTCATCCTATACTCATATTTGTCTCACACTATCTAGATTACATAAACTTATCAAAGTGACTCTGCGCTGTAATAGTCATAAAACCATCGAAAGTCATCAAAACCCATGAAATAAACCCCTTAAGAAAAAGAGTTCCACAGGCACGAGACTTTGCATCTCTGATGTGTTAGCATTTAGTATGTATTAAACACTAAGAAAAAAAAAAAGACCTTCTATTAAGTGGCATGAACCCTACAGGAGCAGATATGCAGCTCTTACATGGTCAACATGTGACTGTCACTTAGCACCAAAGATAACACATCACTAAACCCTGGCTCCAAAATGGGATTTTTTTTTTTTAATGCATTTTAAATCTAAAAGCTTTACAATAATTCATCACATATACATATAAAGAGAAGTAAGTGAGCAGGTTGATGGTGAAAGGAGATGAGGGGCAGAAGACTGAAGGGACAATAGATGACAGATGTCAGCAATTTGGAATTTTTCAACACCTAAATCTATGATCAAGTTCATTTCAGGCTGGAAGTCCGCCTCCAGTCTATTCTCGCTCTTCCCATGTCGACATAATGAAACTGCAAACTTTTTCAGTGTGCGATCACAAAGTTCAGAACCGACTGGTGTCTCTCATGGAGTCTTCATGCCGCATGCTCTAAAGAAACGCAAGTCTGTGCAGTTCAGGCGTGTTAGTGACTCTAAGATAAGCAACACGTCGATGACTTTGGCTGCTCTAGTATGGACTCCCTGCGGAGATCGTTGGGGATGGTGCCTTCAGGGCCCCAAACGTTGAGCTCTCCGTAAATTCCCATCTCGATCATCTCCTCTTGCCAAGGAATGGAGATGTTGCCCGTGGAGAACTCGTCAAAAAAGTTCTTATCAGGATCTTCCAATGCCACCCCCTTCACAGAGGAGAATGCCCCGACGTCATCCAGACTTTTAGCATACACCACTTTGGGGTCAGGGACAAAAGGAGGAGGTAGAATTCCTGAAATAAAGTGACAAATTTGAATTAAGCACCACATTAAATGGTTAGTGGCTTCAAACTTTTTCCTAAATCAAAAAGATCTTGAGCAAATATCAAAAGGTTACCTGCGTTCAGTTTCCTCCAGTTAATGCCGCTGAAAAATGGATGTGCTCTGATTTCGTCACAGCATCCATTCTTAAAACCCATCCTCTGATCCACCTCCTTGGCCAGCAGCCCATCACACAACGACTTTGCATGCTCACTGAAGCTGTCAGTGTAGGTCACCACCCGAGTTAGCATACGCTCTTTCATCTCCTCACGTTCCACCTGAGAAGAAGATCAACAGCTTCTAAACCTCTTCTTTCCTCTGTCTGCTTTCTTTGCACAGAAAGTACCACCTGCAGTTTAGACTCTCACCTTCTCTCCTCTGTTTCTGAACGGATTCTTAGCAGCCATGAACTCATATAAAGTCACTCCAAGAGTGAAGTAGTCAACGGAGGAGTCGTACTTTTCTCCCTTTAGCATCTCTGGTGCCATGTAACCTGCAAAAAATAAAAATAAAAACAACGACAAGATGAGCTACAATTAAAAATTAAACCTGCAAGATTACCCTTAAACGTGAACCTGCATACAGATTTCTCAGTGGGTGCAGATGAGACCCACCTGGAGTCCCAGCATAGCCTTTTGTCATGGTTTTGCCTTCTTTTAGTTGCACAGCAAGACCCAAGTCAGATATACGTACATTCCCTGTTGTGATTAAAAAAAACATATATTATTAGCTCATAATCATATTATTCTCCAAAAATGTGATTATAATGTATTACCGTCATTATCAAGCAGCACATTTTCTGGTTTGAGATCTCGGTAGATGATTCTTTTCTGGTGGAGGTGCTCCAAGCCCTGGATGATCTGGGCAATGTAAAAACAGGCTCGAGGCTCATCAAACCCTGGGTTGTTTTCATCCACCAGGTAAACATGGTACCTACAGGGAACAGATAAGCCAAGGCTAATTATTAAAGGCCTTCAATATGCACACATTTGCAGTATTTTACATCTTAAGCATGCCCATACGCTGCTGGTTCTACGTGTGCAGACTGTAAGCATTAAAATTTGATTTTCTAGGATTAAAGGATGTTTGCTTTAAATAAGAAAAAAAATCTATTGTCTTGCTTTCTAAGTAATCTGAGCTAAAAAGGCAAATACTTTATATTTTAGCTGAAATTGTGCATAATCTGACTCTGCACTTGTTGCACTAAGTCTGCAGATGAACACTGACACATCTGGGTGAATGTCATTTCCAGCACATTACAGCGGACTTCAACATCTCTGTAATAACCTTTGCTTCGCTGGCAAAGGAGATACTTAAAGATTATAGAAGTTTAGGCTGCAACTAAAGCAACAACATGCTAATAAGGGTTAAGGGGTGTGTGCTACAGCCAGATGTTCATGCTTCAAAACAAAGTTACTTGAGATCTCCTCCATTCATGATGGTCATGACCAGACAAAGCTCCTCCTTTGTCTGAAAGGCGTATGCCAGCGACACAATGAAGCGACTGTGAACCTTCTCGAGAATACATTTCTCCACCAACGCCCCCTACAGGAAACAAATAGGAAAGACAACTTTGAAAAATGCTCACATGCCATCTTTTAAATTAAGAATAACAATGTTAAACTAAATGGATGTTTCGTTGCTCAGGTTGAACCAAACTGTAATGTTTGTCTCATTGTGTGTGCCATTTGGAGGAGAGGTTCAGGTATACACTTCAGAGAATGACCTCGGACAAGTCAAGGGCAAAATGCAACAGCGCCAAGGAGTTCCTTTCAGAAGAGCTTTTCCATAAAGCTCCCAGTAATCACTCTATCCCTGTCTCAGTGTTTAATACTGCAGGCTAAAGCCAAATGAGACAGAGGCAGGGACAAAGATGATTAGCACCATTGCAGCCCTGCTCAGTGGAAGGCACTTACTCTAAAGTATAAATCCAAAGGATGCCACTCATTACACAGTGATAAAATAAATAACTGATACGGTGAAAACTAATTCTACTTTTAGGTTGTTATAAAATTTCTCCCTTAGAGCTTCCAATTTCCACATCTCATTACATGGAGAGAAAGCCATTTTCATTTTTAAATATATTTATTACCATCCAGCTGAAACAGATATAAATCTGCAAAAGCTCATTAGGATCTGAAGTATGTTTTGTTCGTTTTACCTTGTTTACTAGTAGTTTGCAGTAACTTTTACTTCAGATAATACAAAAAAGAATGAACAGATGAATTATGCATGATTATGTCAGTGTGTTGTGTTAGTCGTGGCAGTTACTCGGGGTGAAGTAGTTCAAATATCCCCAGATAGGAGCTGCATTATGAAAGCCATGTTATTATATAAATGTATGAATAATTATAATCCTGTTAGAGGAAATACTCTGCCTGATGAGATCTTCTACGTTGTTGATAAATGTTTTCTCACAAAGTATTTCGATGCTGTGATTTTGCCCCCATTTAAAATGGTTTTCTTCCACCACTGGGGGAGGCAAAAAGCCAAAGGCATGTTCAGTAAATGAGCATCGAGCAAATGACATTAATTCTCTCACCTCGTAGCCTTTCCTCTTCTTCAGCCTCTTCTTGTTGAGTTTCTTACAGGCGTACAGTTTTCCCGTGGCTTTCATCTGACAGGCAGACACCTCTCCAAACCCACCTTTCCCTAGCACACGGAAATCGAGGAACCAGTCTTCATCCATGGGCTGCATCTCCAGCCATTTCCACTGCAGGAACCTCTTCAGGTACATGCTCTCCAGGAAGAAAGTGTAGGGGGCCTCGCGCAGATAGTCCAAAGTCTTGGCCAGCGCTGCAGAGAACAAATCATCACCTACAGCCTCGAGGGATTCTTTCACCTTCGTTATGATGTCCTCACTGAGGAACGGGCAGAAGTGTTTGGCAGAGGGGTCCATGTAACGCTGAACTAACTTCGAAGCTTTTTTTGCCCTTTCAGAGTCCTCTGCCAGGTCATAGTCCTCGATGTCTTTCCACAAGCGACATGCCCCGTGATACTCTTTGTTTGCGTCCAAGAATTCCCTAAAGAGACGTTTGCCAATTGGCTGTTCAACACAGCCTGAGTCAAAGGATAAATCTAGGGTGTCCTTCAGACCCTCGCACACAGTGATGTGGGGCAATTTGAGGCGAGAGTGGTACTTTTTATCCCGAGCTGCTGCTGGATTAGAGCCATCGATGCTTCCACGAGCATTGATGTAAGCAGAATTTGCTACCACGGTTGTGAGTCCTCCGATATCCATGTTGAGGGTAAGCGACTGTTAAGCAATGCAAAAAGAAGACATCGCAAAGAGAGAAAGGCGGTGAACGGTAAATGCTGCCAACTAACGCGCAGGGGTGAGGAAGAAAAAGAGGACAGGCTGAAGCAAAACTGAGAGAACAGGAGACAGATCACAGCGGAGTGGCAGAGGGAGCATGAGAGACAAACGGGAACTCGAGACTGGTGACTGAACTAGATCCCAGCACACTTTGAGCACTGTACCACCCTCACACACACACACACACACACACACACCTGAGTCAACACCTTTCAGTAATCCATTAACACCCCAATGCCCCAGACAAAGTGTGCGAGCACATGCTGGAACAGAACAACACAAGCAGCATATATGCAGGATATCACCAGTCAACTGGCAAACCAGTTAGCAGTTCATACAGCCTATAAGCAGCACTCTGCTTCACATTAAAGCTTCAGTTTGAATGAGGAATAATATTTGAGATAACCCAAAAGGCCTACCAAATGCTGAAATACACTGGGATGTTTTTAACAGCCAATAGGGTTTGGCAGCATAGGGAAAAATATTAAAAGTTTCAAAATATTGCATTTAAAATGGAAAATATGGCTAAATACTAAATGTAAGGCCAAGAGAAGTCTTTGAGATCACTCCATTAGCCACGAGTCAGCAAAGAAACACTGTTTAAAGCAGGCCCTACATAAGGATGATCCTCAGAAGTGTCTTATTTAACTTTGAATGGCGATATATCTAGTTCAGGTTGCAAGAACAGTGTGTTCAGTCCCCCAGGTTCCATTATGGACGGAAGGAATTTGCTTTTTCTTGTTGTCGGCAATTTATGAGATCCTACCCAGAATGTACCCGTCTAATCCTGTCATTTTGTCATAAATCAAGCAGGTAAAGGCAACACGTTCAAGTATAGCACTTCTGGAAGCTGCTGCTGGAAACGGCAGCTTTCAAATTCTATATGTTCAAATGAGCCCTCAATGCAAATTAAACAGGCCACTCTTTGACAGCAAAAAAAAACAACAACAACAACACAAAACGCACTAGTGAAAATGCTTAGTAAACAGAATAAAAATAGAGGGGGATGATCACAGGATCCTTTCCATGGTAAAGACAAACACCACCTATCCTGTCAAAGGAATGGTCCCTGTCTACCATAAAGAGCCCATGAAAGAACATACAGACTTGACCAAAACCATCTACAACAAGAACATCAAAGTAGCGCCTAATCTGGCTCACAATCCATTATGAATATGATCATGAGAACAGGTTAAAGACCCACTGGGTGACAGCTGTGCACAAGTAAAAACTAACTAGCACTGTAGGAGAAGTAGTGATTCTTGTGAACTGTGGATGGACAACTGACCCAAATCATACTGAGGAACAGCACTGTTGGACAGTTACAACAGCAGCCTGTAACAGAATGATGGGAGGGAGAAACAAAACAAAACAGGATGGACAAGGCGTGGGACAGAATATGAATCGAAGCATACTACATAATCCAAACACAACGGAGGCAGTGTAACGTATGGACATGCATGCTTCCACTGGAACTGGTTTCACGACTGTTTATTGATGATGTGACAAAACACAGAAGCAGCAAGATGAATTCTGAATCGTACAGAGCTTTACTGTCTTCAGCCAAACGCAGCAAAGCTTAAAACAGTGAATTAAACGTTAATGCAAGAGCAACCCGAATGTGTTTGGACAAAGGTAAAGTGGAAAGTTATGCAATGACAATGCCAA
The DNA here is from genome assembly GCF_018398535.1 of Haplochromis burtoni. Lineage (NCBI taxonomy): Eukaryota > Metazoa > Chordata > Actinopteri > Cichliformes > Cichlidae > Haplochromis > Haplochromis burtoni. Next base: position 613,693 of record NW_024582694.1, on the reverse strand, counting down.
ACCAACCAAATTAGGTAGAAAAACCCACGAACAAACAATCGAAGGAGGTTGGGCAAGACATCAAAAATGGCAAAACTCATTCTTTGTAATATCCATAGTTTTATAGATTTCAGTCATTTGTAATTTTTCTTTATTTTATTGGAAGTTGTCTAATTTCATTGGGGCCCATGTATAAAATTGGTGTAATTTTACAGTTTAATTAAATTTAAGCAAACACCCTCCAACCACATCTGTGTGTTATTTTGTATTTTTTATGGTGGATTCCAGAGCCAAAATTAGATAAACTGTTAGTCTTCCAGGATTTCTGAATTAAAAGAACTCAACAGCTCTAAACAAGTCACAGGATCCGGTTTATCAGTGAATTAACAGATGCTAAAATAAATGCTTCCCCCCCCAATATTCCAGTATCTGCAGTGTATCCACAGTTTTTGGCCAAATCTAATTAAAAACTGCTGACAGAAAGCAAACTAGCATAATGTAAGAACCAATCACACTGCAGCAGCATAATCATTGTCGGCATCCTTTTCCCAAGTGTTAGGCATCCAAGCAGTGTATCCCTTGTGGTTTTCTTTTGACAGTCAACTTCTTTAAAAACCGAGCTAGTTTCCTTCCCCAGTTCTTTTAATAGACAGGGTTGAGACCAGCTAGACGTTTCTAGCGCCTTCTGCTCACCTCTCATATTACTATTTAAGCAAACTTTGTTTCCAACCCAACAGACAGTCGACCTTACCCCAACCCCAGAAAAATCATGAATTGTGGATACAAACTTATTAAAACAATCTATATTTAATTTGCAAACTTATATTAGATTACAGAAAAAGGTATTTGGAAGAGTCAGTACACGTGTTGCTCAGTTTTAAAAGGGAGATCTTTGAAAGGTGTACATAAAGACCTATACAACCACACATTGTTACATCAATAATTTTTGTAGGTCTATCTTTACCACTGGCCTCTAAAGGAAACTATAAGCTACAATTGTTGTAGGATTCATATATGTAATTAACAAAGAAAGCTTATTTACCTAGGAGCCTGGGTTATGAAAGTCTTTACCTCGCTGCTGCCATTATTTTGTAAACACTACCAAGGCATTAACAGGGCGGTGATGGAGAATTCCTCAACTCTGGAATACAAATAAAACTAGCAAAGAAGATCAGGAAAGCAGCTGCCTACGGAACAGAAGGAAGCCAGCCCAAAAACAATCGGGAAACCATTTCAAATTGCTCAGAACACAAAAACAAAACAAACAAAGCATGACGAGATGTGATGGAGCCCCATCCTGTGATGCAGTGGCATCTGTGTTAAGCCATTCCGAATCCATGGTGTTGCACTAACAACACATCTCACAGCAGACACTTTGGCCACCTTGGAACATTTTGATCATGTCTGCCATATGCAACTGCAGAAAAAAAAATTATAAGTCAAACGGGTACATTATACATTCTCCAACAGCAGTAGGCCTTAGAGTTGCTTTTTAGTGGGATGGCTTATTAAGAAGTGGATTAGACATAAAGACTTCAGGTGGCAGGGACAAAGACTACAGTTCCCTTGGACGACACCTCCCACTGAGCTGTGGTGCAGGTGACTCAGGAGCAGAAAAAGGTGGGTGCAAACACCTCTGTTCTTTTAATTTTCATCGACACCCCTGAGAAAGCCAGACATGGGAATGATAACAGGCTGGGTGCCATGAGGTGGGGTTTTTTTTTTTTTGGGGGGGGGGGGGGGGGGGAGGAAAAAAAAAAAAAAAAGCACACACGACAGTGGACTAAATTCCCACGGTGAGGGTGGTTTTGAAGACTGTGCTTGTTGGAGTGGCGAGGTGTAGGGAGGTTAGTCTTCATCGTCATTCTCATCGTACTCATCCTCATCGTCGTCATCCCCCATGTAAGACACTGGAGTCTCCACACGAGACCCGCTGTAGTGAGAATCGTTTGAACTGGACGCCATGGTGCCATCAGTGCAGCCATCACTGCATAAGAGGATGGGGAAATGTTAGAAAAAGCAGTGTGCACATTAGAGCTACATCACATTTAGCAACTCTTACCTGTTTGCAGGGTAACGGGCTCCATTAGCAGAGGAACCTCCAGTGATGTAGACGTTACTGATGGGACCTTTGGCCATTTCTGGATAAAGAGAAAATGAATTAGAATGAAGACCTTCGACTATTTACAGACCTGAGTGGGGATAAGAGATATAGAACAAAGGGATTCAGAAAGCACAATCAGATTCTTGCCTACTTTAACTGCAGATGAAGACTAACCCTTTGACGTTGAACCCTTTGAAGCAGTTTCTGTCTAAGCTTGTTTTTCTCACCTCTCACTCTAGACCGAGTTGACGAGTTTGTAAACGTGTAGCTGTTTTTCACTCATTTTCAGAAAATGCAGACCTGGTAGTTAGGTCAGATCATCATACCATAAGCCGCACTGGAGGGGTTTTTTTTGTTTTTTTTATTTATTTTCTTTATAAAGTGTCCCAAGACCCTGCCCTCCAAAGCTGCGATCCCCAACCTTTTTTGCACCACAGGGGAAAAGACCCAGGGAAACAGAGTTAACGATAAAAATGATTTAAAAAAAAAAAAAAACGATAGAAACTAATAAAAACTCTGAAAACCATAAATTTCCCACCTGAGCCTCAACTCTTGCGGCCCGGTACCAAATGACTCACGGACCGGTAGCGGTCCGTGGCCCAGGGGTTGGAGACCGCTGCTCCAAAGGGTCTCGGTCCAATTGTTTGGTCCCCATCCAAGTGTGATTACTGTGTTCACAACTGCACCAAGAACCAGGGGCGTAATTTCCAGGGGGGGTAGGGGGGCCGAACTCATAGGGATATTGGTCACTTACCTATAACATAAGGCTCTAGAGCTTTGGGCACCAGGCTACGTGCGATTTTCAGATCCTCTGGAGAACACTTTCCCACCTCCAAGCCGCAGGCCATGCCCATACGTTTTAGCACCTCGATGTCATCGTGGATCTCAAACATGCTGTCGAAGTTAAACAAATACTCGAACCTGAAGAGTGGAAAAATGGGAAAGGGTCAATTATCCAAACAAGTGTTCGTTCTAATTTTAAAGAAGATCATGGGTACCAAATCAAGGACAGCATACTGAATAGAATAGAACATGGGTCCCATTTTCAACACCTTTGGCTAAAAAGAAATTAGCCAAAGGTTCTTCAGTATTTTAGTTAGCCCGTTGAGGACAGCTACTAGTATTCCTTTCAAAATAAAGTTCATCTACAAAGCGGGGATTAGCTTAGATCAGGGGTGTCGAACTCCAGGCCTCAAGGGTCGGTGCCCTGCAGGTTTTAGATGAGTCCTTGATCCAACACAGCTGATTTAAATGACGAAATTACCTCCTCAGCATGTCTTGAAGTTCTCCAGAGGCTGGTAATGAACTAATCAGTTGATTTAGGTGTCCTGATCCAGGGTGATATCTAAAACCTGCAGGACATCGGCCCTTGAGACCTGGAGTTGGACACCCCTGGTTTAGTTGCATGTGGGAAGGCCTCATATTTACTTCTTCAAGTCAGCCACTAATCCTATACACACTGAAATGTTGAGTTAAAAATGAGGAGATTCTAGTTATTGTTATAATGCACATCTTGATACCACACTATAATGCTTTGCACTGACAGAAGGCTTCCAAGCCTCTTTTAGCTTATTTGCCAAGAACCAGAACACAATTAACCTGCAATTATAGTTGAGTTTCCCACCTATGCAGCTCCAAGGTATTACATACAATCATGTCACATGGCTAGAAAAAATAAAGCAGCTTATGTGGCTGACGGGCTGTTGTCAAGTACATGTTGTTCCGCAACTATTTATTAAAGCCCTAATAAATACAGCCTGGTGAAGCACTACCAGCGCCTTGATGAAAATGTGAACACCTCCCCCACTTTTTGGATAATTTCTTTTCCCCCCCCAGTTACAAATTATTCCAAGTGCCAGCATTTTAAATAACAGAGCTGATGATCACACACTTGTCATTGGAGATGCTGCAGTCAATGACAGTTTTCTTGCTGGTGTTGACAATAATGAAAGGAAGGTGGATGATGGAGTTGGGAGGTGGAGGTCGGTTTGCCTGCTGCTCTGTCTGCCTATTCCTCTGAACCAGGTTCTTAAAAGCTATTTGCTGTAAGACAAGATCAAAGACAAGTTAAAACTCAAACAGCTGCAAAGAACTAAGAGTGTAGCACGACAGCATTCTTGGATATATTTATGCTTTTTTTTTTAAATGCTAATTTTTTCTTTTACATTGTAACAATTTGAAGTTGCCATTTTGCATGTGCTACTTGCATATATAGAGATTAAATGAGAAGAACTTCTGTTTATTACTGATTCATTATGATCCAGCATCACAAAAAGAGACAAAACGCAGACAAAAGCAATCTAAAGAGGCCAATCAGTTCTTGGGGTATTTATGAAGAGTCTTCTGCAGCCCTGATGCACAATTACCACTATAAAGACTATAATTGTAGCCCCCCCTTTGATCACACAAGTACCAGCACTCAAATCCAACCTGCAGTATGAGCTCCTGAAGCTGTGATTGTTTCTGCTTAATCCTCTCCAGCCGCCTTTGTCTCTCCACCTACAGTTGAAATAAAAGCGTTTTAACACTGGTAACAAAAGCAGGAGTGACTGTCTTCGCTGTGCGTTTCTACCTCTAGGTTTTGGCACTCTTGCGCTGAGTTGGTGGGTAGACCAATCCACTTGATTTCTTTTTTCTCTTTAGAAATAATGTTCATGGCCATAAGCACGTTAAGTGCATCATAAACGCGTCGCCGAATGTTCTTCTGGTCATACACATGCTGAAATGAGAGAGAAAAAAAGACGCAATTCAAAACATTAAAAAATATATCTTAGAATTAAAATATCTTCATCAAGAGTAATCAGTCTGCATCACTCTGAGACAGTATCACACAGCGGCAGTGCTCACTGAGTCATTCGGTGACATGTGGTTGTCTGATGAGCTGAATTCTGCCACCAGTTCATCTGCCACTTCATTGTACGTGGTCACTCCTTTCTTCTGCACCTTCTCGCACACCTTCATGGAAAAATGCCTCAAGCCCTTCCCATTCTTTTCCCCTTTCTTCCCACGTTTTCTGCAAACATAAAAAAAAAAAAAAACGAGCCCACGTCACTATGAACACAAAAACACTGATGTGTGGCAATCTGGCATTCACTTTTTTTTTTTTTTTATTGCTATGAATAGCTATCAGACTTGACCCATTCTAAAATGCTTAGCTTAATCTGGACAGAGCTCACCAATAATGTCCCAAGCTTAAAATCTTAAGGGCAATTTGAAGCCTTACCCTGATGACCAAGGAGAGGCATCGGCTGGTTGACTCTGTGTGAGGAACTGGGAACTGGGTGTGTGTGGACTGTTTACCAAAATGGTGTTCGATACGGTAGGCCTCTGGGGTGTTCCAATCACCTACAGGAAGACCACAGAGAAGAGAAAGAACACACACTGATAGTCATGCTTTTGTTGTCATCAACAATGAGTTTCTCCTCTAAAACCTCATGTACTCAAATCTTGACATGTAATATTTCTTCTAAAGCCTCACACTTAAATATATTATGTTTAACTACAAGAACGAATTCACACTGAACATAAACTCAAGGTGGGACTCTGTTCACTCTCTTTAGGACGCACATCTTCTGCTGATTTCTGTCATTTTGAGGATACCTTGCAGAAAGCTATAACTACCCTCAGTGCAATAAGGAATGATTTAAATACATTTGGCCTTGCATTAGATAGCTGACAGGTGAAGCAGTAAAGTTAAATGACAGTTATTTCATTTGACAGAATTTGACTTTGTAAGCAAAATATTTGGTTTGTCATGAAAATCATCATTGGCGATTGAATACAGCTTTAAGGGAGGAATAAGACATTTTTAGAATTTCAGTCATTTATGATGACTAATAAAAACCTGATGCTGAATTGGGCTGATGACAGTTAAAGACACAGCTTTAAAAAACTGCATCCCTAACAGCAATGTGAGGCATCTTGAAGACGGGTGATCTATTCCTTTAGTAAGGTGATATCTAAGCTGATTTCCGTTATGTATACATTCCTTGTACATAATGGGATGATGGGTGTAATCCTGCTGACTGTAGAGTTGATGAGCTTAGGATCAACTGCCTCCAGCTACCCTCTCCCCGGTCACCTCACAATGATAATGGAGGGGGCTTATACAACATTCATATAAAGCAGAGTAAAACCCTACAAAAATTCATCTAGCTAATATTTAGCAGAGCCAAAGCATTCTTTAAATTTGCTGAGGGTTTCTACGCCTTAAGAGAAAAGAAACCACATAATGCTGACTTAACAGGACCTCACTCACCATGTGTGGCACATTTTGCATGTGTGTAGCGACGTTCACATTGGATGGCCCAAGGGTTTTGGGTAGTAGCTGTTTGGCCACAGGGGCAGCTGTGGGCTGGACAGTAACCAAGGACAGGACACCTTATAGGAGACATGAGAAGATCATTAATGAGGGAAGCTTTTGAATGAAACACCATTGCCCCCTATTGTCCACCTACCAACAAACAGCTCTGCTGCCTCTTAAACTAGACTGTACATGCTGCTTAGAAAGCCCTGCATATCACATATGCACAATTTCTGTAAAATATACCTTTACTAGGGCTCAGATTCTGATCGATGAAAACCTTCAGCTCTCCATTGGTTTCAATTAGACCAGCCTGTAAAAGAGAACAACTTAATATACTACAGAAACCAAAGAATTGAAGATGAGTCAAGTTAAACAAACTCCATACAGTAGAAGCTACTTTTGGCTGATGCCTTATTTACGAATGGTCACCGCAGCGAGTTGCACAAGTTTGATTTGTCACAGTTTTAACGCCGGATGCCCTTCCTGATTCAATGGAACTATGTCACCTTCCAGGACCTAACAGGGGATCTTTTGTAAGGCAAATGTATAAACCACTCCACTATGAAGTCACTAAACAAATCCCACAGTCTATTTAAAGAGAAAAAGAAAAGAAAACACTACAAGACTAAGTGCAGCCAGTAAACTGAAGGACCCAAATTAGCTACAGTACTTAAGTGACACCGCAGAAATAGCCTGATGTTTCTCATGAAACCATGTATATATTTACTTACATCTTTAGCCATGATCCCAAAGGACCGAAAAGAGGTATGCTTTAGGTTAAAAAGACTTTTCCTCTGCCAGTCACTATTCAGACCCCTGCAAACAGAAAGAGAACAAACTATTACTTAAATAATGACAAAATTGCAGTTTGACCCAAACATCATATTTCCCAATACGGTTTCCCAAGCTAAGCTGTGTTTCACTTTGTTTTGGAGAGGAAATTTAAACTTATTTCTGAAGTAAGGCCCATCTGGTCTGCTTGCTAAGAGCACATTGTAGAAAGCTAACTACATCACCAATGTTAGCGTCACTGTTTGTTTTATTATCCAAAATGCGCAGACATGTACGCTTCTCACACCAATCTCACGTGAACGAGCCACCGAGCAGTACTTTTAAATGTTCTTTTTATGCAGGAAACCATATTAAGCCATCCCTTGATGCTCACAACTTTTACTACGCTAAGTGTGCACAAGGCCTACTTCAGGTACCGAGCACGTCCGGAGGAGAGGCACCGTCCAACTTCTGCTACAGGTCACGCAAACAAGCGAACTTTATCACAACAGCGCTAAACTGATAATGTCGCAACAGAGAAGGCACTATATGGCTCCAGGCACTGTGGCTGCATGATACTGTAACAGCGGTCATATTATATGTCGATTAGCACGAACAATCTTTTGTTGGACGCAGCTAGCTGCTAACAGCTAGCGGTAGACCCAGCTTGCTGGTCTTAGCTTACTAGTTAGCTCCTGCACGCTCTGAGACGATTCATGTAGAAATGTTGCGATTATTGGTTCCGTGCTGCAGATCCCAGCTACACTTCAGCATGGGTTAACACTTAAAATAGTGAACGTGCCTTTCGCACGATGAATGAGCTTCACTGTGGTGACTGTATGCGCTTACGAGTGCACTCTGTCTCCTCGACGGCTGTTGTTGTTGGCATTTGAGAATGGAGGAAGAGGAGGTCTAAATCCCCACTAAACAGGAAACAAACTAAGAAATGTCGAGATACTTTTTAACAATTATATAGTTCATTTGAAGTACGAAATAATGTATTCACATTGAGTATTTCACTTTTAAGCTTATTTTTTAATACAACAAGCCATGACAGGATTTGCATAACTTGCTGTGTGCTAGCTGTACAAAGAGTGATCGTTTCCAAGTCAAAGAGACTGAAAAAGTAAACAAAGTTTGCCATCGATGCCAGCAAGGTGGATTTTATCCAGACGATAAATTTTTTGCCACAGTTAACCACAACTTCTAAAATACCAGTTGCAGGTAGCCGTATATACTCCGTGAGTTGATTGCGTTTTATTGTCAACCGCTGACCTCCTTTTGCCAGTGTAGTAACCAGTATCAACACACATAGCTAACTAATGAATAACACACTTTGTTGTCTGGAAGTTACATTTAAACCCTCGACTTATTAGTATTACCATTATTATTATTATTCCACGCATTTAATCGAGTAACCTTTCCTATTTGTTCTTAATAAAACACGAAGAGCCTTACGAATACTTTCCTGACGCTAAATTCACAGAAAGGTGGCCATTTTGAGGTGTCTAAAACTTAAATATTAGTTTTTATAAGGTTCGCTTCCAAACGAACTGTTGCATATGGATCCAATACAAGTACGTTACTGTAATCAGGTCGATTACAATCATCATGAACCGCAAAAACTAGCTTTGCTCTTCACTTCGTTACCGTCAGCTACATGCCGTAAGTTAGCGACTTGAAAGAGGATATATTAAATGCAATGCAAAAGGTACTTTACTTTATTATTAAAATGTTTATTTTAACACTGAGCTAGCTCGCGATTGCACTTCAAGAAGTAGGTGCTTCAGCGCTTTGTTAGCCCACTGACTAGCTAGTGGGTTAGCACAGAAGCTAAACCCCAGCTGTCATCGACAACCCCAGAATTAGCTACAAGTTTACCTCGACGGTTAGCTTTGTATTTATTGGCGGTAACATTTTTTTTCCTATATACTTAACAAACAATAGAAGGTCATACAGATATTTAACGTCAGTGCTATCATATGCGTCAGCTGAGTGACAAGCTGCAGTTGAGTAGATGCTGCTTACCGGTGCACCTTACAGGTTAACAGATCGTTCGCTAGCCTTTCCTATCGACTTTCCGTTAGCCTTGCTACAGCAGCGTCTCTCACAATCTGATCTTGGCGGTGCCTCGCTTTAGTGGAGCTTGATTGGACAGCACGAATGAGACGAAAGCAAAGCGGTCAAAATAGTTCATGCCCACAACCTGGAGCTCTTTGGATTGGTGGATACCAGAGCCCTCGTGATACATGTAGCGCCGTCTGCTGCACAGGAGTGCGCCATAAAAAATGTGTTAATATGACAAGACGTGAAATAAGTAAGGGGTCAGAGTATCGAAGGTTTAACACAAAGTTAGTTAATCTCCAGGGATGCAAATCTGTTCAGTTAGGAAGCCATGAGTCATTGTGAAACAATTTCACCTGATTTGGTGCAAATAATAGTGATAGCAAGTGCACTGGAGAGGTCTTAACACTCACTTTTGTCACTGTTAGTGAGCCATCGTACAAATGCAGGAGATTATCTTTGCCCCCACTCCACACACACACACACACACACACACACACACACACACATATGAATTTGAATACAATCCACTCACAAAGGACTACAACATACATTTGTAGTGTGAAGGTGGTTCAATTCCAAAATATCATTTAAATGCAAAATAGCTCTTGAGAACTATCAAAATAGCATTTTTTTTTCTCTTGCCAAATTCTCAATAACTAATTTATAACAGTTAAAAATAGTTATAAATCCACTTTTTTTTCTTATTTTGATTTTGTTCATCATCAACTTACGACATGCAAACATCAACATATATTAAAGAAGAGTCATTACGCACTGCAACCCTATGTGCAGCCTAAACAGTGAGTGACTTGACAAAAAATCAGTGACACGATTGAGCTGCGTGTTAACACCGTGGTTAGATGAAAGGTCAGTTCTCTGTGATATATTTTGTATTTTTCCAGTCTTTTCTGACTAGATTGTGTCATTCCAACCAATGCAAACCTTGATATTTATATTACCAAAATAGAAATTAATTTAAAAGTTTAATTCCTTTGTTTATATCTCTATATTTATTCTTGACTTTCACAGTCAACTATCAGCTTACATCCTTTTCTGAGAAAACTCTAATATCAGCACTGATTTGCAATCCTGTTACTGTACATATAAAACAAACATTTCAAACATGTTAAAAAATATATAAGATATTATATAAAGATAAACAACATTTCTGTGTAGTCCTGAGTATTTATTTGTCAGATGTATGACATAATCTACAAATAAAAGTAATACATCCGTTCAACCCTGTTATCTTGTGCAGGCCTGTTACTCTCATTTAACCCTGTTACCATACAATTTTTTTAAATAAAGTAGTCACAAATGTTTTTCTTAGCTCATAAGGGTTTAATCGTTTGCCTTTCTTTGCTTGAATTATCATATGAGTTGTGTATTTGTAACTCTTGAAAAGCTGGGCAAGGTAAACTTTCTCCATCCATAGATTCATCCATCCATCCATCCATTCATTTTCTTATGTGTATCTGGCACCAGGTTGTGGGGGCAACAGCCTAAGCAAAACTCCCTTTCCCTAGTTACCTTTTCCACCTTTTCCGGGGGAACACCAAGGCCTTGGTGTTCTTTGCAGAATTGTTTTAATTCAGCGACGTTGGAGGGTTTCAGAGCATTAATGGCATGTTTAAGGTCATCACAAAGCATCTCAATCGGCTTTAAGCCCGGACTTTGACTAGGTCACTCCAAAAACGTTTTTGGATGTTGTCTTTTTTGTTTGTTTGGGGGGTGGATCGTTGTCCTGATGCATAAACCAATCCTCTGATATCATTTTTTTTGAAATCCTGTATTAGTTTTATGTCAGATGTAATGGGACTCAAACATTCCAATAAGTGGAACTTTTGTCTTGTCAGTCCACAGAATATTTTCCAAAAAGTCTTAGGGATCATCAAGATGGGGTTTTTTTTTGGCAAATGTGAGACTAGCCTTTGTGATCTTTTAGGTCAGCAGTGGTTTTCTCCTTGGAATTTTTCTGAATTAACTTTAGTAATTAGTTCTTCTTTAGGCTTCATTCCTACAAGACTGTGTGTTTTTCCTTCCCACTCTCACCAAGCACTTGCTCAAAGTGTGCACTTGCTTTGATTTTTGAGGTTTCTCTTTATTATTGTAGGGTCTTTACAATGTAAAGCACCTTGAGGTGATTGATGTTGAATGTTGAAGTTATGCAAATCTTGCTGTTGAATCATAAACCTTAACTGAGACAAGTGAGGCCAGCAGTTCTTTAGAGGTTGTCCTGGGTTATTTTGTAACCTCCTAGATGAGTCATTAATGCAGTCTTGGAGTAAATTTGGTAGGCCGGCTACTTCTGGGAAGGCTTGCCACTGTTCCAGGTTTTCTTCTTTTATGCATAATGGCTTTCACCATGGTTCATTGGAGTCCTAAAGCTCTAGAAATTACCTTGTAACCCCTTCCAGACTGATGGATGTCACTGAATTTGTTTCTTATCTGTTCTGGAGTTTCTTTAAATGGTTGCATGATGTTTTGATGTTTGAGGTCTTTTACCCTTTACTTTGTCACACAGGTTTTATTTACGTGATTTCTTGATTCAATAGGTCTGGGATGCGACTTGTATTAAAAATATTTAAACTTTACTATTCCAAAGCTAGTTATCTTATTCAGTAAACACTGTAAGCATAACCCAATACATTTCCAAAGCACTACAAACAATACTTTAGATTTTTTCTTGCTAATATAGCCATATTCATTAATGGTTGCTATCAAAATAGGTCTTTTTCACAATAACCACTTTGACATCTCATACCACAATAAGCATGTAAGTGTTAAACTCAATTATAACCCTGTTATATTCAGTCTATCAGTCGTTCTAGTGAGCTGGCAAGCACAATAAACCCTGACCCTTCTAAACGGAGCAGTGCCATGATGAATGTTATTACACCTGTGCTTACCCTGCAATGGCATTTCAGAAAGGCTGCTCTGACTTTTTTTTTTTTTTTTTTTTTTTTTTTTGAGGCTTTGGGTCACCTAACAATCTTGGATGTCTACAACAGTCGTTGTTTTAATGCAGTTTAAATAAATTTCTTCGGTCAGCTGTTCATATGTCTGCCACTAACAGAGCAAGGCAGGTGTGATGTGAAGGAGGATTACTGATGCTGTGTTTTACAGTGTGTATTGTGTTGCGGATGGTGTGTGAGGATGTTGGCAGTCAACAAGTGTGTCTGTGTGTGTAGCGGGTGAAGGGTGGGGTTGAGTTTTATTTTTAACAGTGCTGAATGCAGTTTTGAGGGAGTTTTCCTGTTTGTGTATTACACTTGGTATAACATCGTATTTGAAAGTGTCGTTTTAACTCTCTTTGCGCGACAAATACTTGCACAAGCCCATATTTTCTAATCAAATAAGCGCAAATAATGCAAATATCAAACGGAGCCTTTACCGCAGACCTCATCTTTTTTATGCAATCCGGCGACTTCCGCGCATGCGTATAATGAACGACAGTCGGACTACCAAACTGGTCAAACAGCGGGTGTAAAAATGGTAGGTAACCAAAATAAACACAAACCCAGGCATTGGATTTAATGCCAGTAAGGTTTGCTTACAAGACTATTGTCGTGGTATTAAAGTACATGATGTGTCGCGTTTTGGCAAGCGTACAGTGGCCATTTACTCGTGTTCGTTGCTATTACAGGGAAGGTCAGTTGGATATTTTAAGAGCAGCTAGCATTAGCTACACGTCCCTTTTTGGCAGTCTGGTAACTTCGGCTGTGAGCAGGTCAGCCGCTGGACCTCAAAGACACACACACACAGGGCCGTTTGAGTTAAGTCCCGGCTAACGCGTAACCACAATGACAGTCTGTTCCCGTGATATTAACCCCATCGTTAATGTCAGAGAGAGAGGCTAACTCAGCTAACGTTAGCCAGTGCAAGTTACTAGCTGGTGTTTGTGAAGACAATGCTAACCCAACGTTACCCTCCTGTAACAGAACAATAATCCGTGCTGCCAGAGCAGCAAACCGGGACAGACACATGACTTCATACATCGTTATTGACTACATCAGTAATGGAGTTATTAGCAGCTCGGTGAACTCAGGTTGAGGACATGCTGATCTTCAGTGAGGTGTTCAGACGCTGCAGCTAGTTGGAGGACATGGCATAGCATGGTGTTTTTTTATTTATTTATTTTTTGCAAAAATAGACAGAACTGTTTAAAAGCTTTTCTAACCCTTTGGATCAGAATACAGCATCACAAATATTAGGTAGACTTGTCCTCAAACGGTCCACAATCCCAAACTTATTCATTTTATTTTCATAGTAGAAATTAGACTTTGGAGCTGCTAAAATAACTTTTGGCAATTTTTTCTTTTATATTTATGGCTTTAATGATTGATTGCTGGTTAATTTCTGCTGGAGAGGAGATGGTAGTTGCACACTAGCACAAGTATCTCTGGAAAGGTTTGGTCTAAGATATGATAAAAACTTGTTATATGGCTGTCTATAATTCAGTGGTGGATTATTCTAAATGAACATTACTGATTTTAGCCAAGAGAAGTGCACACTGAGTAATTTCTTTTGTTCCTCTGTCCATAATGAATTAAAATCACCTTATAAGTATTTATGTAATGAAAGTGCACTCTATATTTTTATGTAAGGGGTATTTGTTGAGTATTTCTGGTGGGGGCGGCTTGTGTTTCACTCCAGACTTGTTGCACCTCTGGGTCCTTGTGATGGCATCCTATGTCCCTACTCATGTTACAAGTATGACTGTAGTTATCTGAGGGGCCCTCCAAGGTACAGCATGTGCTTTGAGAATCCATAACAACCCCTTTCAGAAAAACCCACCTTGTTTTTGGAAAGGACGTCATTACTACCAGCGCGTCTTGGCTCAAAATTTGCAGCGCGTTTGTCGGCGTGACTGACTAACCTTTGAAATATGTGCCGGAGTATTCCTGAGCGTGTCCCAGTCTTTCTTCCTGTTGCCTGAATGCCTGTGGAGTTTTATGTTTCTCTGTGTGTTTTTGTCTGTGTGTCGCTCTGCATTTGTGTGGTGCTGTCTGTACTGACTGGTTTGATTGCACCGGTGCCTGACAGCCCGTGTCCTGTACTTGTACAGCATAAGCTGAAGTCTTCGCAGAGGGACAAGGTACGGCAGTTCATGTCCTTCACACAGGCTGGGGAGAAAACGGCCGTGTACTGTCTCACACAGAATGACTGGAAACTAGAAGTTGCTACAGACAACTATTTTCAGAATCCAGAGCTTTACTGTAAGGAATCCATGAAAACCTCAGTAGACCGTAAGAAGCTGGAACAGCTCTACAATCGCTACAAAGGCAAGTAGGATCTTAAAATACAGTGTTTAAGGCTGTAATTTTGTTTACAAGAACAGTGTAAAGATCCTTATTCCAGAAGAGTTACAGACACTGCTTGCTTGAGTATTTCGAGTGAAACTGTGTTTTTGTCTTGATAGATCCCCAGGATGAGAATAAGATTGGTATTGATGGGATCCAGCAGTTTTGTGACGACCTCTCACTGGATCCAGCCAGCATCTCTGTGCTGGTTATTGCGTGGAAGTTTCGTGCCGCCACTCAGTGTGAGTTCACCAAGAAGGAGTTTATGGATGGAATGACCGAGCTGGGGTGAGTGTTGACATGAACGGCACGTGACACGCTCTAAAGTGGGACAAAAACACTCTTACTGAAGTATCTACGCATGGCGGTTCTCTTAGTGTTGCTCCAGGGAGGGAAGGCTGTCTATTTATACATCCACCCACAGCCTGGGTATACTGTGTCTTCGTGGAACGACTCAATGAAACAGTTGCAGTGTTTTGACTTTTGAGGCTCAGGTGTCCGAGTATTTTGAAATAGGCTTTCAGGGCACTGAATGTTAGAACAGTTTTGTTTGTCCATGTGTTGTGATTTGTGTATGTGCTGCTTATATTTTCTTTTCTTTTTTTCTAGGTGTGACAGTCCAGAAAAACTGAAGGCACTTTTGCCAAGATTAGAACAAGAGCTAAAAGATAGTGGAAAGTTCAAGGACTTCTATCAATTCACCTTTAACTTTGCCAAAAATCCTGGCCAGAAGGGTCTCGGTAAGTTCACGGATTGTGACCTAACAATAGATTTTTGACTAATATTATAGATTCACAAACATCTGAACAAAGTTGTCTCATTTGTGTAGATTTGGAGATGGCCGTAGCCTACTGGAACCTGGTCCTTTCGGGACGATTTAAATTCCTCGATCTTTGGAATAGATTCCTTTTGGTGAGTCAAAGGAGTAAAACTGGGCACGATGGACCCTGAATTTTTGCTTATTAAGAAATCCGTAATGTTGATTTTTATTGGCAGGCGCAGTGTTTGGATATTTGGGGCATTATTTAAAAAAAAAAAGTGCAAATAATTTTTTATTTTTGTTTGTTTTTACACTGATGTATGTATACAGATTTTAAATGTGAGGAAGGAGCTGTGTTCTAAGAGCTGAGATACTACTACTGGTATTTTTAAGAGAAAAAGGTCAGGTGATGTCCTCATTACACCTAAAAAGGTGTTCACTTTTCCCCAAAGAGTCACCAAGATTGTAATTCTTTTTAAACCTTTTTAAGTGGCATTTTATTTGCTCCAGAATAAAATGTGTGTTTTTGTTTTTTTTAATCAGTTAGCCAAACTTTAAGCCATTTTAATCCTCTAATTAAGGAGGAACCCATTCTAGAGGCCTGGGCCATTATTCCGTTAGATACCTACGTGATCACAAAAACTAGTGGGCAAAACCAGATTGTTTCCACCATGATGTTTCCACCAACCCTGCACTTTTCAAGAATCTTAGTCCGAAGCAGGTGTAAAAGTCCAAATTCAGACCATTTCTGCCGACAGCTTAGTCAACACAGCACATTCCATTAAAGTACCAGTAATGTTTGAGGCAAACAGACATTTAGATGTCAGAGTTATTCAGATAACATAAGCAGGCTGGTGCGAGGGGGGTGATTGAGTGGTTTCAACTTGTAGGAGTTATCTTTTTGAACATACTGAAGAGCTGTACCATGACTTGCAGTTTTTTGTTTGGTTTTTTGGACCACAAGCCTGCAGCTGTCCGACAAAACTACACCCACTCTGGCAACGTAAACAGTTATATACTGCTAATAAAAATCTGCCTAGCTGTGCTGGTTTGAAGGGATTTCTTTTCAAAGAAGCATCTTTGTTTGGTCTTTCCACTTTTCTTTGCATCGTTTCATTAACAGAGGCTGTCTGAGTTAGTGTATGATTTATTGTGCTCGTTATTTCTTTCCTAGCTCTCTTATTGCTTGTTATAAAGTTGGACTTGGGGGCCGTCTGTGTGTTCTTGCGCTGCCTGCACAGCTCTTAATTTTCTTATTTCTGTGTCAGTAATGGCATTTTTGTTTACTTTGATCCTCCAAATCTACTCCAAAGCAGAACCGACAAATTAGGCGGACATCAGGAGAATGTTACAGATTTTTTTCTTTTTTTCTTTTATTGAGCGTAAAGTCCAGTCTCAAGACTGCTTTTCAGAAATACTGACTTAGGTGTTTGGACCAGGCTTTGCAAAGTACAGTTGATGCAACCTGTCCCTGGTGTTTTGGTTGAAACAGAACTCTAGTATTCAGTCCATCAGTTATTTACAGTGACAAAAAAATCTATTATTAAAGATGGAAGGAAATGAAAACATGTGAAGCTGTTTCTGTACCTGTGAATTTACCAGGACTCGTTCGTTTCAGGAACACCATAAACGATCTATCCCAAAGGACACATGGAACTTGTTGTTGGACTTTGGCAACATGATAGCAGACGACATGTCAAACTATGATGAGGAAGGTGAGCCGGCACAATCGATAATACATGCTTCATATTTAGCTCTCGTCCATCACTGTGACACTAACGATATTTCTGTGTTTCTCACCCAGGAGCTTGGCCAGTCCTTATAGATGATTTTGTGGAATTCGCTCGACCAATTGTAACAGGATCAAAACGCAAAACTCTCTAAATCTAATCCCGACTCTGGAAAACCAGAACATTGTTTCTTTTACAGTGACTTGATAGTTTTTTTTAAGACTTGTACAAAAGAGAAAAAAAAAAAGAAAATTGTAGACTTCAGAGTGAAAACCGAAGCACTTGAAACTGTCAGGAAACCACCTTTCAGGGAGCTGAGTATAAACTACGAGAACGACTGGCCACGTTTTCTGCCCTCTTGAGTCTGAGGCGTCATATGGACATTGCCAGATTCTCAGTATCCTGGATGCCCCTGTGCTCTGCTCCAGGAGGAGCACTACAGCCCCCATAGGTGGGCATAGACACAGCACTGAGAGGAGGTTCACTGGCTGCGTGTACTCTGAATGGACTGGAGAAGCTGTGTGTTTTAAGATTCTTCCTAGTCAACCGTGTCTCAAAGCTCTGAGTGACTGTGCAAAGTTCCCATGTCTTATTGTCTTATTCTAACCTTGGGACAGAGTGCTCACTACACCAGCACCAACAGAACTGTTGCAGTTTTTACTGTACATACTGTATCTATTGGGACAGTTTACAAAGAGAGCTATATGAAGAATAATATAAATATGTTCAATTTATAAATACAAAAGATGATTGTTTTATGTACAGTAAATGCTAAGTTCTCTAACGGGATGCCTCAATATTGTGGATGATATGCTGTTGGTTAAATTGTTAGGTGGCTCTGTTAAGTCATGGAATTGTGAGCTTCTCATCAAAAGCATGTTGAAACACATTTTACGTCACCCCTGGCTGGTTACACCAATACATTTTCACTAAAGTAAAGGCAGTACTTTAATTTAGATCATGGATATTGGGTTGTGTTGTCTGAATAATCTCAGTGGGGAGTGGGTCTTGAATCCTAAATGTCACATAGTCGACTTTCTTTCAGAAGCAATTTTGTTTTTTATCAATTCATCACTTTGATGCGTTTTTTTATGCTTAAACAACTGTTTAGCAGCACTTGAGAGAAATTCTGAAATTCGGAAACGACTGACCTTTAGGATTGCATGGCACATATCTGTGTGTTTAGGCAGTGCAAAGCCCTTAATACAGAAATCAGGACACTAAAGAGGGCGACAACAGGACGACAAAGTAAGCCTTAAGATTAAAAATCTGTCTGTTTGATATTTGTATTTCTGTTTAACCCCATCTGTTCAGTGTTCCTGAAGGTAGTGAAAAATAGAAAATATTGTTGATACATCGTGTAAGTAGCCTAATATTGTTCATTTACGAAAGATGAATAAAGCATGAGTTTTTCCATAATGATGTGTGTATTTGGCTCTTTTGCTGCTGATGAGAAATATGACGCTTAATATCACAGATACAAAAAACAACTGCTAAAGAGTACAAAAAAGCACAGTTACAGCGAAGGCAAGTCGACACTGAGGGGGGAATGTTTGGAAATACCAGAAAACTGCTTCTCATTTAATATTTTCTGTTTTTCTGGTAATTCTCTATAAACTCAAGACATGGTTGTGTAGGTCAGCAGTTTTTCAGACTAGCCTGTCTGCCACATTCAAAGTCACTTAAATCACCGTTCATCCCCATTCTGATGCTTTGATTAAGCTTCATCAGGTCACCTTGACCTTGTCTACATAACTAAATGCACGGAGTTCCTGCCACGTGATTGGCTGATTAGATATTTCTGTTAACAAGCAGTTGAAGTGGCGTTCTCTTGTGTGGCATCATCTGCTTTGGGATCATACGCAACTCATGCACAACGCTGACTTCTAGAGGCAAGTCACATTTATGTTTGTAGGTTGAATTATTTAAGCTACCCTCATAGGTCAATCAAATGTATTCAAGTATCATTAAAATACTCTTTCACCAGAAGTAATTCAACTCCAGCAAAGTTTCTTTTAGGGCTAATGTGGCTTAAGGATTCATCTATTTATTTCCAGGGATCATCTTTGTAAATAATTAGAAAGTAAAAGCTCTGTTAATAACTGCAGTACTCCTAAGTTTCTGACTAAAAATAAGTGAAATAGGAAGGTACAACAATGTTGTTACAGAGGAGATAAATCCAGATTACTTTCATAATATGATTCCACAAAACAGGACACATGACTGTTATTTTTTTAAATCTGTTTGCAGTTAAACTAATTGTATGGCACATATATTGTTAAGAGTACTCCGTGTGGAGTGCCACTATAGCTCAACTGGTTGTGCTGAGGGCTAGTGACCTGGGTTTGAGTCCACTTTGAGCCTTTCTCCGTCACTCTATGCACTGTACTACCCACCAAAGGGTGAGACAATTAAGCTAAAAACAGAGTGTGGAGTGTAGACCAAAACCTGTGTATAAAAGATGGCTGTAACCCCCCATTAAATCACCCACTGATTTATAAAGTCCTGTTCAGGGGCCTTGAGGATGAGCATTCTTGGTGTTTTAAAATCACAGGCGGTGAGTGACACTGCACGCTCATACTGTAGTAACTAATGCAGCCACGCCCTAAAGTGTTCACTGTTTTATTTACCAGTTTTGAGTCTATTTGGGACTAGAGTGTACAAACGAGTCTGTTTGTGTTAAAACTGAGACTTAAAAGTGTGAGAACATATGAGAACATATGAGAACATGAACCTACCAGTGGGCTTACTGAGGTCATAAAAGAAGAATGCAGGTTTAAGGCACTTCAGCATTTCAGGTCATTTTTCAGACCTGGAGGCTACATCCATCCCCATCTTTTTTAGTCTTTTGTTTAAACTTTATTAAACTTTATAACACATGACACGGCCATACAACACGAAAAATATGCCAAGTTAAAATTAACAGAATGTAAAGGAATGAGTGTATTGCATCTGTCCATCTTATATATACAGTCTTTTGTTTCCACCAGCTCCAGGTGGAAATATCAGGCTTTTTAGATGCCAGCTGTCTGTGTGTTTGTCAAAAATAATGTTGAAGTAAGGTGAGACTGATCCACAGTAATGCTGTCTAATAATTCATTACTTCGGGCTACACATTTCAGAACACGATGTATTCCAAATATAAAATATAGGCTAAGTCCACCTAACGTCTCTGTGTTAATAATATGTCTGCCAAACAGATCAGCTTTGAAACACTGGAAATTTGGGACTGGCTCCAAATCATTTTAAAGAAATAACATTTTACCTGCTGCAGGAAATTAATAAAATGTTGGAATTACAGCCAGCAGAGGACATAAGAGCAAACACTACAGTGTCTCTTCCTCCAACTGTTTTGTGTGCAAACAGAAGTACACGCCTGTGGCTGTTACCTGTGGGTTTCTTCATACTAGCTCCTCCTCTCAGCAGTGGCTGCTGTAAGGTGAGCCATAGGAAACTCAGACCGCTTTGTTATTTACCTTGACAGCAGCTGGTTCTTTTCCAGGGAATAAAAATGGAATAAGCTTCCTGCTCCCAGTTGTTTTTTTCTTTTTCTTTTCTTTTTTTCTGCTTTCTTGGACTACTTTACCTTTAGCACATGAGACACAATGGATGGGGAAATGAAAGGAAATGCTATGCAGGCTCTGGCCGATTATGATGACAGTGACAGGTAAGCTTTGTTTGTTTCATTGAGTTTTAAAAAGTTCATTTTCTCTTTTCTTGTTTCTTTTTTTGTCTGTTTTGTTGTCGGCCTGTGTTATTTAGTCAGCATATCTGCCTGCAGCTTCCTCACTGGCAACCTTTTCTTTTTTTTACAACATCTTTCTTCCTCTTCAGCTTTTTGTATTTCCACTTCACATTTCATCTTATAACGTGTAAATCTACCATTAAAGTTTGTCACCTGTTGGCTTTTAAGGGACAGGAGCTTGTCAGAGTTTTTACATTTTTCTCCTTGCTCCCCTAAGAAGTAATTTAACACTTAACTATTCATCCAGCTGGAGCATTTGATCACTCAGCTACAGAAACCCTACCCAGTGGAGGCAATTTTAGAGTCTGCCATCACTGAATAGGAGAATGAAAGAAGGGAGGGGAGCAAGCAGGTCCACCGGCAATCCTGATTTCACAGCGTCTATGAGTGTTATGTGTAGACCTTCACTGGTGGAGAACTGTGTGAATTTGTCCCAGCAGGATTGACGCCTACGGTTTTGAGAGACGTGGCGATTTCGACTCCTACAAGGAGATGATGAATCAGTATGTAGATGTCCTCAACAGGAGGTCCATGAGATGGTCAAAGCTCCTTCAGGAGAAGCCTCATGTGGAGAAGAACTTCACAGGTACAAAAAACCAAGACACCTCCATGGGTTTTGTTTGCTTGTTCGTTCCAGCTCTCTGGTCGTGTGATGGGTAATAATAAAACATGTTTTGGCAGTGAAGAGGTTTGTTCGTAAAGGTGTGCCTAATGAGCACCGTGCCAGGATCTGGATGGCGGCTAGTGGTGCCCAGGAACAGCTGGAGAGTAAGCCGGGTTATTACCAGTCTCTGCTGGACATGGAGCATGACACCAAGCTGAAAGAAACCATTCACACAGGTGCACCAAAACTGTCGCAGCATACAGCATGCTCTTTCAATGCTTAAATTATGTCCCAATAATTCACTCACTCTCTCTGCTTTTTAAAAGATATGCACAGGACATTTCCTGACAACATCCTGTTCAAGAGCAAAGCAGAGCCAGGCATGCAGAAGGCTCTGTTCAATGTGCTGCTGGCCTACGGACACCATAATCCTACAGTGGGCTACTGTCAGGTGAAGAAAATGCAGTCAGCGACAAGCTCTGACTCTCCCTCTATTTAAGATCATGTCTGTTTACCTAAAGATCAGGGCTGGCTACTTCCTTATTTAACCAATATATGTGTAGGATTTTCGTCTTAACCTTCATCTGTTAGCTCTTATATCGGTCAGTGCACTTATTCAATGTAAAACCTGGCATACTGTATGCACACACAGCAGGAGTTCTTATTCTAAGCGATCCACAGCATGCTCTGTCGTTTTTAGGGCATGAACTTCATTGCAGGCTACCTCATGATCATCACGAAAGACGAAGAGAAATCCTTCTGGCTTATGGATGCACTGGTGGGCAGGATACTCCCAGGTAAGGTGACAGTTAACGTCGGCTTCCTTTCAGAGCTCTTTTTTTGTTTTTGTTTACCCCACAGCAAACATCCCCTACCCCGCACTGTTGCTCCATAGGTTAAATCAGTTCCACTTTAGAGATGCAGGGTTTTCAGTGTTCGTGTCGAGGGCCAGCGGCAGCCTCAGCTAACATTTTGCAACCACAACAAAGGAAACGTACAGCAAAATGTCAAGGCGGCAGAGAACGAGACCAAAGATGCGCTTCTCTTCCGTTTTACTTCTTTTTCTTTTTTTTAAGTCCTCATAGCGCCTTCCTAAACTGACACTCGGTCTATAAAAATTTGAGATCTTTTATAAAACAATGCTCCAGACCATCATTATTTATTTCTGTTCAGTTTATTAAGCAGCAAATTAACTGTGAGCATGTGAGTCTGTTTTTCTGAGGTACTGGGGATAAAATAATAATCAGTTAGCCTGATCTTTTCCTTAAGGAGGGCTGTTAAATAAATAAATGTAATTCAAAGTTTACATAATAATAAATATTATCTATAATAAATAAATGCACTACAATGTCTTTCAATTGTGCAAAAGAAAAGGAGGAATTCATCTGAATGTGTTGCAGACTACTACACCCCGGCCATGTTGGGTCTGAAGACTGACCAGGAGGTCCTTGGTGAGCTGGTTCAGGTCAAAGCTCCTGCAGTAGGACAGCTCATGGCCCAGTACCCCGGCATATGGACGCTGGTGGTGTCTCGCTGGTTTATCTGCCTCTACATCGATGTACTCCCTATCGAGGTGAGGCAAAAGCTGCGCTTTAGTGGAGGGGTCAAACTAGAAGCATGTGGCGATCATTTAACTGACATCCACCTTCTGTCTTATTCTTGCAGACTGTTCTGCGGGTCTGGGATTGTCTTTTCTACGAGGGATCCAAAGTACTTTTCCGCGTGGCTCTTACTCTCATCCTTCACCACCAGGCAGAGATCCTGAGAGCGCGCTCTTTGCCTGACGTGTGCGAATGCTTCAAACAGATCACTTCTGGGGCTTTCACTCTAGACTGCCACACCTTTATGCAGGTGAGATGGCCAAATACAATGACGGTGAGGAAGGGGCCAGAGAAAAATGTCACTACTTATGGTCATAAAACATCTTTTTTAAAGAATACTTCCCGAAAAAGAAAAACAATTCATGGGGAAGTGCTACATTTCAGCTATTCTAACTTCACCAGTCCATGAGACTGTGCAGAAGATAATCTGTTAAAAGTATTTACACAGTTTTAATTGTAGTTTTTATTTTTATTTTGAGTAGAAAAAAGCCTAAGCACTCCTTAATTGTTCCTTTGCAGAAGATCTTTACGGAACCTAAGAGCCTGTCGATGTCGACTGTTGATAAACTGAGAGAGAAATGCAGACAACAAATTCTCAGGGAGGAATCAGGACACCCATGAGGTTCAGGACACTTTCCCCTTATACTGGATTTAATAAAACAAAGGCTCAGGCAGCGTAAGTAACACTGTACAGTCAGGAACGTATGAAACATGACTACAGGAACTGTATGAAACATACATGTTGGTGACTCTTCTGGTTACTTCTGTGATTTATACTTTGTTACACTCTAATCTGGCAGACTGGGTATCTTAATATGAAGGCTTATGCTTCTGAGGCTTGTCTTTTGATTTTGACTCCAATCTTTCACCTACTATATTTGCTGCTATATATACAGAAGTACATTAAGATCATAACACCGCACCAAACAGCATTTACATGTGTATTTTCTAAAAACACTTTTGCTTTGGTGATTATGGACGGATCACTTATTTTTACTGTGAATACTTTGTTCTGTCTCTTGCCTTTAGGACTGTTTACAAGAGAACGTAAAGCTGAAGGGTCACGCTTTTAATGTGGTGGTTTCTGTTTAAATTTATGGAGCTCAGTCTCATTTTTCACTTTTTGTTGTAAAATAAAACCCATGAACTTACCCCATCTGCTTCCTGACTTTGCTGAATGCTTCTGCTAAATGGTAGCATCAGTATTATTTGTGTGTGTCAGTCATGAATTCAGGCATAGTCTACAAAGCTATTAAAGTTATATGCTCACCAGCCACTTTAGTAAGTACACGTTGCAATGAGTGGGATTTCATGGTACAGATTCATAAAAGCCATGGAAAGATTTTGGTCCATATTGAATGATAGCACAAAACAGTTGCTGCAGATTTTTCAGCAGTGACTGTCGGATTTGTGAATCTCGTGTTCCACCACAGCCATTGAACCACTGAGAGAAGTAAGGATGGATAAATGTTTTCTTGTTGTTTAGTGTGAACTCTGATCCTACCATCTGAATGTCACAGCAGAAACAGGAAACATTTTTCCAGTCTTCTAATGTTCAGCTCCAGTGACCACATGTAATTATAACCTGTTGCCTTTTTTTTAGCTGGCAGGAGTGGCACTTGGTGCGATCTTGGTGCGTGTTAAGGGATACTTCTCTTCTGTTATTTGCATTACTGCTGCCTTCCTGCCAGCTTGAAGCAGCCTGGGCATTCTACCAAGGCACTATAACACATTCAGAGTTGTTCTTATCACCGTCCTTCCCCATTCTGATGCTCAGTTTGAACTTTGGCAGGTCATCTCGACCATGTCTGCATGCCTGAATGACAGTTGCTGCCACACAATTCGCTGATTAGATATTTCCATTAACGAGCAGTTGAATGAGTTTATCTAATTAAGTGGTCAGTGAGTGCAAGTCTACAAATGCTGTGTTGGACAAATTACCTCAGTGATACAGATAATGTTGTTCATTTTAGCTCTTAGTGCTTTGTTTCTGTTATAAATAGATAATCAGTTACTATAACTGGAAACTGTGATCTGCAATCTTTTACTAAATACGATAGAATATCTGAAATCTGCAGAGGCATACACTGACCCTTTTTCTAGGCCATAATTAGGGCTGTGCGATATGACCAAAATCTCATATCCCGATATAAGAATTCTATCGTCACTAACGATATAAATCACAGAAATGTAACATTTTCTGTAAATTCTGTGAATCTCGTCTTTCGGGAAGTGTTTCCAGCTGCGCGTCATGTAGCTGGAGTCGAGTGTTTTAACCGATGCATGAAACTATACATTTTTAGACATAAGTTGTAACAGCCGCCGTTTTCTTTGTGAGTATTTATTACACGGCGTGCTGCGGGGAAAAGCCTGTTCTAACGTTTGAGTCTAAGGTTTATTTTTTAGCACCTGGCGGCTCTTTTTTAATTCTCATCCGTAAATAATCTGCTCTTTCACGTGATTCAGTTTATTTTGAAAAGTCTCAACAGGATCTTGAGCTTTATTGTGAAAGGTTTATGTGGAACATAAACAAGCGGACACGCGATGCTGTTACCGTCGTTGTTGCTAACCACAACCCAAAACAGGCGCTTGTCCATCTGTAGTGTGGTTATATTAAATATAAGAGAAAGAGAGAACTTTAAGAAATTAATATAGACACTACAGTGACCATCCTCACCTCCTCCATCACCGTGTGGTACGCTGGAGCCACTATCAGGGACAAACAGAGACTGCAGCGTGTTGTGCGCTCTGCTGAGAAGGTGATTGGCTGCAGACTCCCATCTTTGCAGGACCTGTACACCTCCAGGACATTGCGGCGTGCAGCTCGGATCTCAGCTGACCCTTCTCACCCTGGACACAGTCTGTTTGACCTGCTCCCCTCAGGCAGGAGGCTCCGGTCCATACGCACCAGAACCTCTCGCCATAAGAACAGTTTCTTCCCCTCTGCTGTTGGACACATGAACAATAACCATATGACTGTCCCCGCCACTAACACATGACCCTACGCTGTGTTCACTGCATCATTCCATGTTTGGCACTGATCACCACCTGCACTCATGTATATATCTTTCAACGTAGCACTCTTAATTCTTACTCTCATGTATATATCTCATGTATATCTCATGCACATATCTTTCCACGTAGCACTTTTAATTCTTATCCCTACTTTTATTTTTTCCATGTCTATTTAAGTGTTATTCATGACACCATGTTTGCACTGAAGCACCGCAGCAATTTCCTAATGTTGTAAACCTGCTCAACATTTGGCAATAAACCCCATTCTGATTCTGATCAAAACGATGAAAAAATATTGCCGTAAACAGTTTATTTTGCGACACCACGAAACAAACGATAGCGTAAAATGAAATGATAGACGTTTTTATATCGTCATCCGATATATATCGTTATATGAACAGCCCTAGCCATAATAGTCTGTAAACTATCATAAAGTACAATAAGTAAATATTCAAATGCAAAATGAATGTAGATAATACAGATAAACAACTTTTGAAATTAAAATGCAAACTATAGAATAGCTGATGTTAGTAAACCCAAATCCCCAACAGCTATGAATAAGACTGTGAGAAGGTGGCTCTGCTATAAAAAAAAGAAGTTTCCAAACAAGTTGGGGCGCTATGTAAATAAAAACCAAACGCAAATGATGTGCAAATGATCTTAACACCATAATTTATCAAAAATATTAGAAAGACATCAAACGTGACACTGGTGGATTTTACACCATTATGGCACACCCACCTTTACTGGACACAGGGTTGTAAAAGTACCTCTTTGTAACTGTTTTACATTTCCTCATGTTCCCATTGCATCACATAACCTGGTTTTGTATCCCTTTTTCAGTCATTTTGTGCCTTATAGGATGTGTTGTATCCTCCATGACCGCACCCTGCAGATCCAGTCTCTGCATGGACTGATGCAAATTTGCTGTTTCCAAGTGACATTTACATTATTTAGTCAACACGTGCGTTGTAACAGGCTCCCTGTTGCTCGGGGACTGCTTTGACAGTCAAACACCATGTTCATTTAACTTCCCTTAACCTCCCACTCTTTACTCGCAGGTATGAACTTGGCTATTTGCTTTGTTCTTTTAACTTTATTCAAATGTCAAAACTGTGGTTAAAACACAGTGAATATGTTTGTATTCTCTAAAAAAAATGATATTGGAATTTAGTCTTTGATGGTATTCAATACCTTCCTTGTCAAATAATGAACATCCGCTTCTAAGGAGCCCAAACAAATAAAAACCCAACAGGGAACAGGTTTGTCTGCTAACAAACAGCATGAAGGCAAAACAAAGAGTCAGATGGCCTCATTCATCACTTTTATTGACCTCTCCTTAAAAAAAAAAAAAAAAAAAAAAAAAAAAAATGTTCAGACAAATCTAATAAAACTTTATTAAATAACTACATGAGTATTAACATGAGGGAGGGGGGAAAAACCCCACAAAAACAAATTATCTGTGCTTTTTCCTACTACATCGAACAATGCATATTTATGGTAGTAACAGTACACGAAGGCTACGGGAGACACAAACATGTCTCAGTTATGGCAGCACAGTGTGGGTGAGTGAGCGAGTTCCTGTGTGATATTAGCATTACTTGAGTCTCATCCATGTTACAGCTGGGAAGGCACTGATGAACACTGACCAGAGCACTTTGGCCTTTTTAATAATGACACGGGGCTGTTTCTCAGGACTGCAGTTAAACTACTTTTCTTTCAGGAACCAACATCCCAAGCAAAACAAAACCATCTCTGTAGGAATTTTGTTAAGTTCCTACAGAGATGTTTAGGCTTTGGGCTTCATTTAAACCAACAATGCTGTTAGATCCTGTTTTGGTTGTGTTGTAACGACAGAATTCATAGGAGTGACTATCAGCCTTGTGGGAAACAAACTTTTTTTGTTGCTTTTGTGTCAACTGTTTCTTTATCTACACAGTAAATATACACTAGTCAGCCACAACTTTAAAACCAGATATCTAACATGGCACGTCCCCCCTTGCGCCACCAAAATCGAGTCAGTGGCACTGACGCTGAGTAGGTCATCTGTTAAGCGGGAGATCACTGATTCAATCTCTGGGCAATCCTCAGGCCAGATGCTGAACCCTAAGTTTCTCAGACTGGGAGTGTGTGTTAGGTTAGATTAAAAAGTGCTTTGTCATAGAAAAAAGCACTCCTATGAATGTGTGTGAATGGCTGAATGAGGTTTGTAGTAGGAAGCACTTTGAGAGCTCAAATTCAGTAGCAAAGAACTATATAAGTATCAGATCATTTACTATTGACTGCTGGGACACTGACATGGTAACAGATGTGCATTTCTGGCACATCCGTTTGGGCTTTGGGGAGCTTGAGGGCCAGGTCAACACCTTTGGCACTTTGTCATGTTCCTCAAGCCATTCCTGAAATGTTTCTAGAGTGTAGTCTGGTGAATTGTTCTGCAGGGAGATGCAGATGCTATCCTGGTTTGTGCTGAATTTCCAGTAAGGTTTATGCTGCAGATTAAAGTAACATCGACACAAACTGTCTTGACTTCAGTTGAAGGCAGCTGGATTTTCTTTTTTAGCTCTAAGGGTTCCTTTTTTAGATCTTTTTTAGTACTTGATCAGAAGTCAACTATGACTCTCCACCAGCTTTTAGAAATGAAGAAGCTTCAAAGTCCCTGCAAAAGAAATCCAGTTGCTTTTAACTCGAGCTACAGACTTCCACGTGACTTGTAGTGCCCAACCCTTCCCAGCAGAATACTGCACTGAAATTAAATAAACATCACGGTTCACTTCAGCTGCCAGTGGTTTTGATGCTGTGGCTGGTCAGTGCAAAGCTATAGCCAAAGACTGCATGTTGGTTAAGAACGGAAGCAAGAGGAGAAGGTACTGAAGGTAACAAAGGTCAGTGTTTTAATGCTCCCCCCTTTTGGTGCGTGCCGGAAACGATATCACAACCATTGGCCCCTGCTGCCATTTTGTTGTCGTTGCACATTGCGACGAGATTTAAAAGTGGTGACCTCGTGCGAAAAACTTTCAGGAAAATCCTTGCTTTCGGTTTTGACGTTTTCTCTTTCAATATCAGCGCTTATGTCGCGGTATTGTGAGTGGTGACAGTTGCCATTCAGGAAAATACTGCAAAGGCTACCTGTGCCTTGACGGCCGCAACACATGAAGTGACCAACTCATCCAATGTAAAAATAATACACAGGTATTTTACAGTGGGAGTACGAGTCTGGCCAGGCATATTCACTAATTTCACACTCAATAAAGTTCAGAGTGTGTACAAGGTTAATGGTTTACTCACAGAGTTTTAAGGGTTTCCGTTTCCAATTTTAATGTCACGTTAAGTCTTCTGGCTGTAGCTTTAAATTTAGTAAATATAAATGTGTCTCATAACTCTGAAAGCAAGCAAATGAGTCCATTTCCACAAGCTGAATGAAACTAAAATTGACTCACAACAGAAAATATGCTGTGTGTCCGAAAGAGGGAGTGAAAAGCTTTGAAACGCTAACCCTGCTTAAAAAAGAAAGTTAATTCTAAAATGCATCGTAGAGCTACAAGAGGACTCCTCACACATCCTTTTTAGGATTAGGTTATTGTGTTTCTAAATATGTTCTTTCAAACGTGCATACAGCTTGCAGGTAAATAATCAGTTCAGTTCTCAACTGTCGGACGTAGTTTAAGTATAACTGGCAGAAATATTCCCTTTGTAACAGCAAACCTCATTTTATGCTGGACCAATAAAAATGGTCATTCCATAACAGACAAACCCCAGTTTCTAAATCCCCAAATCCCTCAAAATTCCTTTCATAGAAATCATAAATAGCAACTCGAGGACTATAATTGATCCTCTGCAAACATGCATCCCCTCCTTTACATAGTACCAGTGAGAAGTTGGCCTCATTTCATTACAATCTTCTAAATAATTCCCTTTTTTAAGAAAGAGCGGGTCAGTTCAGAAAGCACATATGAACCTCAACAAGGTGATAATAATTAGTGTTACTTATGAGGGCAAAGAACAGCACACACACACACACACAGAGGCAGGGAGAGAAACATGGAGGGGAAGAGGGGCGAGCTTCAAGTCTCGAAAGACAGTGGTTAATTTTCAGGTAGGATAGGGCCGCGTTCAGGCCTCTGACAACATGTGAGTAAGGAGTGACCTCAGATGCTCTGGTAGCCAGCGTGGCTCCTCTTCCTCCCAATGAGGTAGGCCAAGAGCACGATGGCAACAAGCCCCGCTAAAGCTGCTCCGACTACAATGGGGATCAACATGTCATCTTCATCCAGCTGGCATTCCTCAGCTGATAGACAGAAAAGGACACGTGAGAAAGGACAAGGAGGAGATGATGTGTTTTGATCACACTCTACTAGGCGGAAGTGTTTACCTGCTCCAAACTGATCTCCTTTCACGGCGAAAGGCTGCACCTGCAACTGGAAGGTGTTGATGGACAAATTCTGGACCACGTTTAGAGTTTGCTCGTCACGGCAGTAGTACGAGTACCCCACGGTTCCCCGCAGGTAGTCCAGACTGCTGTTATGGCCTGAAATATGCTCTAAAGCAGAAAACAGAATGGACATGAGAAGTGTATCAAGTGCGAAAACAGATTCATATAAGAAGGGAAAAAAATGATTATGAGGGAGAAATTTAAATGAACTACATGTTAATAAAGTTCAGATTCGGTGTGTTTGTTGATCAGTTATCTTCTGGTAAATGAAATTTAAATCAATAAAGTGTGTCTTACGGTTTGAGGTAAGCCCACAATGCTTAAACCTGCCCGCATTTTCTGCATGACCTGCAAATGTGTCAGTGCACGGAAACACTACAGTTTCAGTTTCACTGTGACTTTAACACAAAGATAAGGACTTAATTTTGCATACTGCTTTTTTCCAACTTCACCATAATTACTACAAAACTACAACCTGTAGTCTGTTGTAATGTGTGTGACCTCAGTAAACAATGAATTAAGAGACACCACAGCAGAACAACATTCTCGCTAATCTGAGCGATGAAAGCTGCTTTAAATTCACTGAAGAGAGCCAGTTTACAGCTCCATATTTGTTTTTTTGTGGACTCTGCTAAAGTAGCTTTCTGTGACTCACATTTCAAAATCATTCTTAGTTATTTTATACTATGTCTTGGCGCTTCCCTTCAATTCATCATCTGTCTGAAACAAGGCATTTTTTAATTCCCACTGTCGCCAAGTGCTTGCTCATAAGGATTCATCTGATTGTTGGGGTTTCTTCCTGAATACTGTAGGGTCTTCATCTTGCAGTATAAAGCACCTTGACAGTGCAGGTGACTGAGGTGACCACTGTTGTAATTTGGTGCTATTACAATAAAACTGAACTAAACTACAACTGAATCCAATTGAATCCACTTGAAGTGTGACAGACTTCAAGTGGTACCGATTGATGATCAAAAACAATTCTACTGTCAACTGCATGACCAATATCATAACATCTGTCAGCACGCAGTGCGCTTGTGAAAAACAATATTTATAAATGGCTATTGAAACACAATTGTGCTCCGTTGTTGCACTGGGAAATGTGCGGTGTGCAGCTCAGGAGCAAAGAAATCCGGCTAATTTGTTTAATCTGAACAAACACCAAACAAACGTGAACTCTGACCGCTGTGACAACTGCCTACGTCACCAAAAGAAACAAGGTGTCCAGCCGGTATGTGGGAGACAAGGAAAAAGTTGTTATCTGTGTCTGAATTCACTGAATTAGTTCACATGTATCCAAGGTGATGCTACAGAAAGAAACCTCTTTCATAGAAATGGATTCCCATCCAAGCACACACACTCAGTGTGTATTTTAAAACTTGAGCAGCTTGGTGTAGGTGAGCAATACAAGAAAACAGCAATGCTTTGTTGTGCTTTGCTGCAAATAACTCAGATCTAAGAAAATCCTTGATGTATTGATGAAAAGAGGTACAGAATACACACTGATATTTGAACCATTTAAACCCCGCCTATATTGCTATGTCCACTGCACTTCCCTCGAACCAATGAGCAAGTGCAATGAACGCTGTGTCCATTTTGGAAGCACCTTTACACCATGATGCGGCCTGGTCTGACATCAATGCAAATGCATTTTCAATGTGTTTTAGTCGGTTTCAGATCCCATCACAATATTACTGATTAGACAAGGACCTGAGCAACACATGACCACTCACACCTAGTTTATACATATACATGTGTGTGTGTGTATGGACTACACTGAAGAGTAGGTCACAAAATAGGTTGCACACATGTTCATTAATCAGATACAGACTACCTGGATACAACCTAAGAAGTCGAGGAGCCTCACCTTTCATGTCCGGCCAGGCCGCTGACACGTTCACTTCACTTAAGTGGTACTTGTTGGATGTGGAGTTCTAGTGGAAAAAACAAAAGCACAGCCAAGAGAGCGCCACTGCATTAGAGCAGGTTAACTTCAAGCTCCAGCTGCCATCTAGTGGCTTCTTTAGGAAGTACATGATGAAAACAGAAACTCACCATAGTGAAGACAAAGGTGAGGCTGGTTTTAACAGCATCCACTGTGAGCTGCAGGGACGCGATCTCAGAATCACATGATCCAGAGTGTTTTGTCAAATTGGGTTGTAAGTTCATCACATCCTGGACAACCTGTAAAGAAAATCATGAAATGTTATTTGTCCAAATACTTTTAACCTGCGGCATTCGCCTATCAGTTACGTGCAGGTTTTATTGCGGCACCTTTTTCTGGGAGGTGGAGTTGTATGAGATGTTGAGCTGGAGGCCCATGTATGCCATTAAACAGATGGTGCCGTTATTCGTGACGTTGTAGTGTCCTCTTTCAGGTCTTCCGGGTTCTTTGTGTGGTGCGGGAGTGGGCGGGGCAACAGTAGCAAAGCCCTGGTGCAGGACAGTCACTGCAAAACACAATCGTTTACAAGTCAAAGACTACAAAGCTTCAAAATGTCCAAAACTAAAAATAAATATGAGATAAACATTGATATTAATAGTATGCAGTAAATAAAAAGGGCCCACAGTCAATTTTCACCTTGTGCCATTACTTGAATCAATTTTGGTGCCATCGAATACAACTTTTTTGTTTTTAAGTGTTCCATATAGCCTAAGTGGTCCACAAAGCCTTTATGTGTGAACACATGGCTACATGTTTAGGACTACTTTGTTTTCCCCAATTACTCACCGAATCAGATGGTTTACAAATGAAAAGGTAGAAATTTGACCCATCAATGAGCTGATAATAAAAGGAAAAGAGTAGCCTCCCACATCAAAAGATTATTCTAGCAACTTCAAATCTGAGACAGAAAATTAAAAAGGAGTTGAGTGGGAAGTAAAAAGGGCTTGAGCTCAGTTATTTTCTTCTCAAATTAATGTGTGGATTATGTTGAATATTAATTTTCTTGTTCTATCCAACCAACAGGCAAAACTCTGAAACAACATGAATGCAGTGGTTGATTCGGCTTTTAAAGTATAATATTAAACTAGTACGTGTGATTTTAAAAAAGAACTATCATAAATTAAAGTTTTGAGACTTTAAGAGTGTCTTCTGTTTATGGTGTATGGCTTTATTTTAACTTCAGTGTGCATCATTTGCCTTTTCAGTGCTTTTTCCTCATTCATCTGCCAAGCTTGGAAAGGTTATTTGCATTTACTGTAAACCATGACTATCAAGCACATCCTTAAACAACTGGTTTGGGTTGAAATGCGCTGTATACAAGTACGAAGTTGGAAATTCCAACCTCCTGGTTTGGCCGGCATGGAGTACTTGACGAACGTACTTTCATCTGCTCCCTCAAGGGGGGGACTACAGCAAATTCAGCACATATTCAGCTCAAAAAGAACTTAAGCACTGGACCGTTTTATGTGTCCTAACCCATTTTAAGTTTTATGTGTATGTACTTACTAGCACACACACACACACACACACACATATACATATATATAAAACTTAAAAAAAGACTTATTGTACATTTAAATCGCCACTAAAGAAAACCTCAAAAACTGACAACATTGTAAAACCAGAACGTGAAGCCTCATAGCAAATCTAAACACCCCCTTACATACAATAACTAATCACCCATAACCATGATCATTAATCTTTACACCTAATTTGGTGTAAGCTTCTTTTTTAGGCACAAATGCTGTATGTATGTATGTATGTATGTATGTGCCCTAGATTTCCTTGCTACTAGACAAAGGACAGGTAATAAGGAAGAAAACACCCAAACGACGCTTCAGCACATTTGTTGTCATATATTTTCGCAGTATAAGGCGGCACTCAAGTTCGTTTAAGTGTTTAAAACGCTGATTTTACCACAGCAACACTTTAATTATTTAGTTAAACCAATAAGTTTTAAACCATTAGCATGTAGCGTTAGCAGCGTTGGTGTAAACGTTGGAGTGCTGCTAATTTCAGATCTTCGGATTTTGTAATCGTGTTGCTAATGTGAACTAAACCGAAACAAAATACTCACCGAAAATGAGGAGTGGCGTTACTCCCACAAACCATGACTGGACACGACAGATTTGCACCATGTTTCTGTTGTTTCCCTCGGGATGGCTCAGCACTTGTCTGCGCGAAATCACAGAAGCACAACAACAAACAGGGCGCAGGGAGTTAGCTAATGTTAGCAGTCGCTGGGCTAGCTCGGCTAATGTTAGCGTCACAACAACGGCAAGAAAACAGACGAAAGTCTCGCGGAGCAATGACAAAGCGCTTCTCTTGAAAACAAAACCCTCAACAGCTTCTGGCTACGTAATTCCAACTTGCTTCTTTACCTGCTAGCTCTGCGGTTAACTGCACTCGCCTTCAACACTTAACAAAATCACTGGCACGATCATGTGACACGAGTGTTCAGAAACACCCAGAAAGTCACGTGTTTTCTAATGCAGCCCCACACAACCTGTTTATTTCTCGAACAGAAGACTTAGGGGTCGATACATGTTTTTCACATCTGTGTAACAGATAGCTCTTGGTTTAAGGTAACGTAACTATAATAAAATATACCCTTAAAGCAACCATTCCGTGTTTAAAATTCTACTTTGGTGCAGAAGGAGAACATCATCACCCTGAAGCATTTTAAAAAATAAACAAGTTAGTTTATTTATACACAGTGCTGTGAAAAACTATTTGCCCCTTTCCTGAATCCTAGGTTGTTGTTGTTTTTTTTAAAGTTAATTCGTTATTTACGTAGTTATTTGTCACACATGTTTCAGATCATCAAACTAATTTTGATATTAGACAAAGAAAGATAAATACAAAAGCAGTTTTAAATGATAATTTCATTTATTAAGGGAAAGAAGCTATTCAAACCTGCCCAGCATATATGAGAAAGCAATTCATCCAACCTTTGTTAAAACATGATTTAAGTGTGATTGATGACTTTTTTTTGGAAAGCAGTCTTCCATTTCACTGATCTCACGCAAGCCTCATTGCTGCCAGACCTGCTGAATCAATCATCCCTTAAACAGAACCTGTTTGACAAAGTGAAGTAAGTTAAAAGATGTCAAAAAGCAATGCACACAAGAACATAAAGAAACAGCTCAGAAACAAGTCCCTGACACCTATCTGTCTGGAAAGGGTCACAAAGCTATTTAGGTTTTTGGACTGCAGTGAATCATGGTGTGAGACCTGTTATCAACAAATGGAGAAAACTTGGAACAGTGTTGAACCCTCCCAGGAGTGACTGGTCTACCAAAATTACTACAAGACCACATTGGTGACTTGTCTAGGAGGTCACAAAAAGCTCAGAATAACAATTTAAGAACCGCAGGCCTCACATGTCTCAATTACTGTCAGAGTTCATGATTCAACAATAAGAAAAAGCCTGGGTAAAATGGCATTGGGAGTGATCCATGGTTAAAACCACCGCTGACCAAAAAGAGCATAAAGGCTCCTCTCACGGTTGCCAAAAATCATCTTGATGATCAAAGACTTTTGGGAAAACATTTTGGAAACTGACAAGATCCCCCCCAACAGTCAAACACGGTGGTGGCAGTATGATAGTCAGGGGCTGCTTTGCTCGTTCAGGATGACTTGCTGAAATTGATGGAACCATGAATTCTGCCCTCTACCAGAAAATCCTGAATGACAATCTGTGAAAGATGGCGCCGGTGAGGTCGGCTGCCGTCACGACTGCTCCGACCACTTTTTCTTTGTCTTTGTTTTTTAAGTTAGTTTTCAGCGTTTC
>NW_024582694.1:491588-566382 GCF_018398535.1 Haplochromis burtoni | reverse complement strand
AGGCTTTATGGCTTTAATACCTGGTGGGCCGGTCTCTAGTCAAAATGCCCGGGCCGATTTTTTGTCCCAGTTCAGCCCTGTGCACGACACGCAGTGAAATAAATCTGAGAATGTGCATTAAAAAATGAATGGCCGGGCCAGCGGTGCACATCGTAAATTAGCTTGCATAGACACATTAGTTGTGCCGCTTCTTAATGACGGTATCTCAGCTAACAACACCAACTACCAGATTCAACTTGTAATTGGCCACCACCATCCATACCTGCCTGCCTCCCTGGGCACCCACATCGCACTCTGTACTCACCCGATCCAGTTCACCTCCTCCAGCTAATCTCCACCTGCAACCATGTAAGACCTCTCAACTTTGAAATCTTGGATGCCTTCACTACTCCACGGACAACTCTGATTATTATCTCTTTTATTTCAGTGCTCCTGTTCGCATAGCTTTAACTGCCCTGTTCCTGCCC
Source organism: Haplochromis burtoni (assembly GCF_018398535.1). NCBI lineage: Eukaryota > Metazoa > Chordata > Actinopteri > Cichliformes > Cichlidae > Haplochromis > Haplochromis burtoni. The sequence goes on along the minus strand of NW_024582694.1, from coordinate 565,915 downwards.
CTGCTATTCGTGTGACCAGATTCAGCTTGTGCTCAGGCCCTTCTCACAAAGCCTTGTCATTGCTCACTGTTACATTTAGCGTTTGTTCAGTCCTCTCTGTTCAAGACTCCTGTAAAATAAAACTCTGTTAAAAGTCGTTCAGCTTCCGGTTTTGGTTCTGCGCTTGAGCCCAATCCCTATTCTCGGGCCATTGAGCCTTGTCATATGGACCAATGTTTTCTTTTCTGATCAAACCAGAAAGCTTAAATGAGCAGCTGGATTTGTCTCGCATTAACTGGCTGAGTTGATGCCAGTTAATGCGACATCGAAATGCAGCTGATTGAACTGGAAAGCTTGACTCTGTGGGGGTCAAAGTTTGCAGAACTACGAACACAGCTGGAATCCACAGCTGTGCGTGTTCATGGAGCTTGCATTTTCACCTGCTGGACATCACTACCTGACAAGTTTAACTGTCTTCAGAACATTGCAGAGGCCTTATTGATTATTGAGTATTGAGTATTTGGCTCTACATATCGGAGACCTGTGTCTCTGAGTGGGAGACCAGAGATCACATTAACATGTGTATCCCTGTATTAACAAACATGCCATATTGGCTCAGTTTATTTTTCTTATCATTGTTGTGAGGAGACCATAAATAGCATTTGCATTTTCTGTTGTACAGTTCATTTGCTGTTATGGAGTTCTTGTTATGGATAAAAAGTGTCTTTTTTTGTTTCAAAATAGCTGAAAAATATTTGCTGATAGCAGCCAACATCTGCAAACAAATATAATTCTATAAAGTGGTTCTATATAGTGTGTAACTGTTAATATAGAGCGTTATTAAATTTATTGCTAATGCAATCATATGGCACATTGACTTCTGAGGAAATTTTAGATGGCACACATCATCAGAAAGGTTGCCGACCCCTGCTGTAAGGAAACACACACAAGCACGCGTCTCCCTTTTTCCTAGCCCTCACCACTGAAAGGTATTTATTTTAAACTGGACCAACCGGAAGGGGTGGACTGTAGATATGTGTGTATATTCAAATAGTGCAGCATTCAGGTACACTTTTGGAATCATACTTCACATATGAATGTAGTTGTGCAACAGTTTTTGCACCTGCTTTTCATACAGCGTTGTTACAGCAGGAGGGGATACACAGAGTTGTGTGTGTCTAAAAAGTGCTGTTGTGAAGGACTGTGTTAAAACAATCATGTATCATTGTAAGAAATGTGTCGGTTTTCCAGGAATGAGATAAAAGGATGTTTTTTTCATGTCTGCGTATTCAGGCTGTGAACTGAAAGGAAGTCACATCTCAGCACAAAGACTTGAAACATGAGGAAATAACTTGCCTCTGTAGAGTCAGTGACCATCTGCAGTTTGAGGCGGAGACAGAGAGTATGACCGTTTTCATAATTCTGGCTCCATGACCAGGGGCGCCACCTAGGGTTGGCCTGGCGGATCACTGCCCCCCCCCCCCCCAAATTTGCCCAGTTAATCCCCAGGTCATTAATTGGGCATATAATTCTTTCTCTCTTTTTTTAATCATAATTTTCGAGTGACCTATATTTGATAACAGCACAATAAAACGGGACATTCTGTTGTTGGGGTGCCACCCCAATATTTTTAGTGGTCCCCATATGGCCACCTCTATGAAAAAATTCTGGAGACACCCCTGCATATGGCACCACAAGAGAAAATTAAAGTGGAAAACTTTGAGCTTCAATTTAATGTTCTGCACACAAAGAATGCATTTGGAGGGATTAGAGCCATTGTTATGAACCCTGATTTCATGAGCTCACAATGACTTAAAAGAAAAATGCATTGAACAATGAACACTGTTCCAGAGCTAGTTTGACTAGATGCCTGGGACTGATTATTCATTTGAACTTTGCGTTGAACCCTGTGCACGTTCTTTTGCAAGGCTTCTCTGTATTGTAGACTTGTATAGTATAGGCCTCCCACCTGGAGAGTCTTCTTCACTTTGGATGGATGTTATGAAGGAGCTTTTCTGCTCCATACAAAGACACCTTTCTTCTATGGCTATCCAGGCCTTTTTTTAATCTTCCCAAGCTGACCCAGTATGTTCTTTTATTCTTCTTGATTTGGCCACTCAATGTTCCTCCTCTCTTTGACAGATTGGTTTTGTTTTTCACCCTGCGTCACAGATTAAGAGCTCCTTTGAGTGCAGCTTGTCTTGCAGGCTCACAGCATTACCTTTCAAATACTACACTGGAATGAAGTCTGCTGCTTAATTAATGAAGCCATAACAAAGAAATATACCTTTCCATGAAGCAGATTTTTCATTTTTTTAACACCTGCATTTGTATTAAGGCCTTAAACAAGAGATGGCTATGTATTAAAAAGCCTTTATTCCAAAAACCCTTCTTCCAATTTGGATACAAATATTTTCAAATAAAAGCTAAGATTCTTCACTTTAGGCTATATCATTATCTATTTTGAAAATGTATATAATGTGCAGACACATGTAGACGTGATTCGTTCTAAAACAGTTTAGCACTCCAGCTGTAACAGTGTTGCCTGGCATCCTTAACAGCCTCACTTTGATGACAAGACTCCAGGAAGCTGTAAACATCCCCTGCAACACAGCAACTATTCCTTTACTAAATAAAAAACCCGTCCAGTTACAAGACCAACCTATTTAACTCTGAATAGCAGTATTAGCAGCATATATTTTACACTCGTTTGGATTTCATGAACAGAGTAATAAAATAATGTAAATACAAATGTAAAAGGGAAGGCAGAGTATTTGAACTTCAAAGAAATGACGCAACAAATCTAAATTGTTCTGAATTCATAAAGACAACATGTTTCCCAAAAAAAGAAGTTGTTTCCCCTTTATTAGTCTTATGAAAAAAAATCCTACATAAATTCTGAAATAGAATCAAGTTGAACTGGAAAAATGTATTTTGCTGAATGTAAATCCCTCTTTATGTCCCTCAGTGTCAGTGTTCCCGAGGCAAAACCTCAGTCAGACATCCCTGCACAATCTGCACACCAATGTGAAACTCAAGTCTCGTACTTGTGCCTTAACCTGGCCTCATCTATCTACATGTTAGTACAGTAGTTTCCTTCAGTGTCACAGATCAGTGTTATAATGCAACGTGAGACAGACGCGAGGCAGAGGGCTCATGTCTGAAACCTTTTCCTTTACCCACACACTCACAACCTGTCTTTTGACCTTTGAGCTACTTAAACATATCCCCTGTTAAACAGCAGACACATCTGGGAGATCACAGTCTGAGTATAGAATGGTTCGTGCAGTGTTACGTAAGAAGAATATTTGTCCAACTTTACATTACGTAGATTTGTTCTACATGATTTTCATAATCTATATATTTACAGCAGAACACCACAAAATAGATCATTACATCAAACTTAGCACATAAACACTTCATATATTTTAGATAAGCTGTAATACAGCCGATATTACAAGATTAATGTTTATTAAAATCGTGTGAACTACATACAATTTAGCTATAATTATGTCACATGAGGAGAATGTTGCCATAGATACAAACAATATTCCCAACAATAAAATAACAATTTTATGGATGATGACCGAATGACAAAAGTGTTATGATGTGTAATAAAACACTCATACACTTTTCTGAACATGAAGTTAAATAACTTAAAGCCTGCATGTATTACCTTCTAAAACTTAACCCACATATGCCTCTTGGTAGTTACTCATTCTCAATCTAGCTGCTATCCATGCCACAAGTTTGAGAGTTTTTTTGTTTTAATTTCCTTTTAACATGTTTCCACTTGTCCAAATCATCCAGCATGTATCAGTGTATCTGATACAGTGTATCTCCTCATTACTGCCTAAGACAGACTTCCTCTGACCCAAAAAGCAGAGCTGCTGGTTAAAGAAGAAAAAGTTGTTTTAAAAGGTTTAAAGGCTCAATATGAGCCCATCATTCATGCTAAAATCATGCTTTTAGGAAAACATTTGAACAAAACCCAGCTTCGTCAGTGAGACCTACAGTGGGCGTTGAAGGTTATAAAATGCTTTGAAGTGCAGACAGCCCCAGTCTCAGTCCATTGGTAGGTTGTCAGTTCAGCCACTTCCTCTGATCACAGTGATCAGAGATTAGTGTGAGGAAACCAGAAGCATAGCTGTCATAAGATAGAAGCACAGATAGGCTTGTTTTTACAGACAGAGAGCCATGGACACACTGGGGAAAGGTGTGTTTGCGCTTTCCGTACTAGCGGTGCCTGTTTCCTGTTCTGGTAAGTCAGACAAATGCAAAACAGCTGCTTTAAAAAACAATAATGTAATGATTTTCCTGCATGTGAAAAAAGAAGCTTAAACTGTCTATCTGACTGAGAAGACAAACAAAAGCTCTCTGGCATTAAAAACTCCAAACGAAATTCTTTAAACACAGTTCTTTGTTTTTTTTTAAATCTCAGTAAGTACATTTATTCATGCGCTCTAGTGGTTTTACTTGAGTTATACCATTTATTTAAAACATTAACATTTATCTTAAAGCGTTATTTCATTTTTCAAATTCTTACCATTGCTGCAAAATGTAACCAACAAAGCTGCAAACCTACAGCAATTTTTCACATGTACATTTACATTCATAGTTGAGGATCTGGTAGCTTTTGGAGAAATGCATCTACACTGGGACAAAATTTGTCATCAATTTTTCAGTGTTTCAGTTCAAAGCAGCAAGTGAGTCATGATTAGAGGAGATTTATATTCACTGTGTAGCTTTATGTTGGATGGAAAAAGTAGCTAAGCTTCTCTTACATGTTAAGGAAATTAAACACGAGGGAACTTTTGCATTTTCCATTCAATATTCTAAAAATATCTGTCTATATTCTGAACATTTGAATCAAAGTAGTTGAGAATGACTAACACGACTGCTGTCCCCTAGTGACTCAAGTTAAATTTAAATACACTAAATAAACATTTTTAACTCTTTTGGACAGTATACGTGCTGCAGAAGCACATTGGCCTTTTGCATTTTACCCTGCTCTCTCGAATGACTTACCTGTTGCTCCGTGCATTAATAAATACAGGGCAGCTCTTCTATGGACTTTTTATAGGCAGATTATGTTTGCGTGAATTTGACGCTTCCCAGACTTTCTCTTTTATGCCACAGTTTTACAAACGCTTTCAAGTGCTGTCTTGTGCTTCAGTCAGATTCATCGTGATGAAGGCATTAGAGAAACAAAAGCATGCATGAATAAATAATCCCCCCATCCTCCAGCTGATGCATGCGAAACCGTTACGGGAGAATTTTTTTGCCGTACGCTTGAATGCAGTAAAGACTCCTACAGCAGTAAAGAAATGTAAAGAATGGCTTCTGTGTCAACACATTCTTATGCATACTTGTTAGGTTTTTTTTTTTTGCGTTCACATCCATGCAACCCTTTGAAGGGCATTGTTTCTTTATTTCCCTTAAAATATAGTGCGATAATAACAGCAAATCACACTTTAACCCATTAACATGCTTTTTTCCTCCTGTTGTTTCCCCTTTAAGCACCCTAAAGCGTAGAAAAATGATCCGTCTCATAGAGCAGCACATTAATTTTGCATCAGCTTGTTCCAGCTCTTCATTAAAGCTTTATTACGCTGAAATATTCAAATAGTTCACTCATTATATTTCGTACCTTTGTGCATTATTTTAACACTGCTTTTTTTTTTTTTTTTTTAATTAAACCTGACTTTTGTGGTATCTTTGGAAATGTAACATTGCCCACATAATTTGAATGACTTTGAAAGACTTTTGAGAGTCGGAACAACAGCTGCGGCACATGAATTTAAAATTACTGGCACATTCCTCATTAAGAGGATTCAGTGGGCACAGCTTTTGTGAAGTAAACATGCTTGTCTTTACATTTCAGAGTCAGACATGAAGACTGATTCCTCTCTCATTCAGCTGCGTAAAAAAATTTGGCTTAAAAAAAATATATTTTCAAAATAAAAACAAGCAAATAGAACCCTCGCCCCAAACGGACCATAAAAATGACCCTCACTCCAAACAAAACACTGAGAACTTCATTAAGTCGTTAGGTCTTAATTGAGTCATTAAGACTCTGCTAGCTGCTGCCAGTTTCAGAGCTGATAAGTTCCTAATAACACTTAACAACCTTGGGCTCCTCTAAACAGCAGGATCTAAAATTGAACTAATTGATGCCTTCAGAGTTGTAAAGGCTATAAAAAAAAAGAAGACATCAGAGGGCATCCAGCATTTAGTTTCCACCCTTTGAAATGTGGTTAAGAAATGACACTTAGCGTCATAAGAGTAAAAAAAGAAAAAGCTTTGAGCCAATGTGTTTGTGCCGCTATAGGTGACAGGAAACGTGTTTACAGTCTTATTAGAAAGTAAGGAACTATACTGTGATATTTTTCATTTTTAAGTGACTTAGTGCTTGTTGAATCATGAGGCCTATCACACGAGGTGCCGTCGATGCCATTGAGGCGCTGTGAGTGTTAAAGAGGAACCATGAAGGTTAAAAAAGGAGATTGTAGTGTAAAGAAAAATTCAGATAAAAGAAAATGTTCTTCTAAACTTCTCTCACAACAGTAAATATGCTCATTGTCTGAAGACATTTACATTACAAGTGATGGAGTGAGGTCATTTATGAACCCCAGCCACTTTGTCAGCGACACCTGTTCAACTACTTATTATCAGCCAATGACATCACAGAAACTCGGTGTCTCGGGTTTACAGAGAATGGTCAGGAAAAGAAGAGCAGCAGTTCTCTAGGTGAAAATGTCAGAATTTCAGGAGAATGTCCAGACTGCTTAGAGGAAGTCAACAGTAACTCAAACAACAACCCATCACAACCAAGGTTTGCAGAAGAGCATCTCTGAATGCAAAACACATTGAATTTTCAGCAGAAGACCAGACTGAGTGCCACTCCCATCATCTAATGACAGGAAACGGATGCTACATTTCACATGGGGTCATGTGCACAATATTTCGAAACGATTGGAAAAGCACTGCCTGGTCTGATCAGTCTCGATTTCTGCTGCAACATTGGAATGGTGGGGTCAGAATTTGGCACATACAACTTGAATCCTGCTAATCCGCCTTGCTGTGTATCCACAGTTCAAGCTGCTTGTCGTACAATGATTTGAGGGATATTTTCTTGTCACACTTTTGGCCCCTCGGTACAGAGTAAGCATTGTTTAAACAGTGTTGTTGCTGACCTACGTCTATCCTTCTATGATCACAGCATACCGGTCTACTGATGGCTGCTTCCAGCAGAAAAACGTCGCAAAGCTCAAATAATTTCAAATATGTTTCTTTGACATGACAATGTACTCAAACAGCCTCCACAGATCTCAATCCTGTACGGCACATTTAGGGCGTAGAGGAATGGGAGCTTGATGTGCAGCTGAGAGTGATATGGACCAAAATCTCTGGAATGGTTCTGGCACCTTGTTGAATCTATGCCACCAAGAAGTAAAGCAGCGCATTGAGACAGACACTTAATGACCAAAATGACAGTGAAAACAATCCAACCGACAAGGCTAAGTTTGGTTAAATGTATAAAAATCGCTAAAAATCCACAATTACTAATAACATTAGAGCTTCTTAGAATATTTGAAATGGATAGCAGAAACAGTATAGGTATGATAAATACAAACAGAGCAAAAAGCATTTCTGTATATAAAAATAGAAAGAAATCATAAATAACCTGTTTTATTCATAATATGTTTTGTTTTTTTTATATCTTGGTTTCTTAAGGGTTATCGTAAGCTATAGATGCTTCTAAAGCTTCTAAATTTATCATATATAAACTAAATGTTATCTGTTTCCTAACAAGGTTCAACCCACTTACATTTTTTTTTAAAAATAAAGCAAATTTAAATGGTAAGTGAAAATGGTATACTTCCTTTTCTTAAGTCACTTTTACAGATCTCCTGTTTAGAAGTATAAAAATAGCCTGAGATGAGAAGAGCAGCTACATCCTGAAGCAGCTCTCAGTGATGGAGGTTTGATGAGGACGTTGCAGCCTCAGTGAATCGCCACCACTGGCTACGTTCTCACAACATTTCTTCTGTTCCAACCGCACTCTGTGATAAATGAGCCTCACAAAAACCTCAAAGCAGCCCATCGTGCAGACAGGAAGACACTCAGTGTGCTAAACTGCATATACGTAGTTTCTTATTTCCTGTTTCAGGGGTCTTACTCAATTTTCTCATTTGTCTCACGACAAATGTTGTAGATAATGTTGTTGTTTTTCCACCACATTTTGTGCACCATGTAACGGATTCATATGTACAGACGTCCTTTGGTTTCTCCCTGAATAGAGCCAAAGGTGAATTTTATAAAGAAAATTTTGAAACTAACCAAACCTAACAATGAACTAATACTTATAAATATTACATTTTTATGTATCCTAATAATATTGTTACATAAAATATATAAACACACATTTTAAAAAGTAAGTAATATAGTAATATTTAAACATAATAAAATATTTTAAAAATAAAAAATATATGTTTTATTGAGTATATTTTTTTTATTAAGAATAAAATACAATTTATAGCTACACTTGCATTACTGGATATTTGTTTTTTCCAGCAGTAATATGATTTCACCATAGTATTTTTCTTAGATATCTCCTTTATTAGTGTGCAGATGAGAATTGGCATACTTCAGACTCACCTCATTACTTTTTCAAATAGTGAAACATTTGAAAGGGATTTTTTTTACAATAAGAAAACAGTAACTGGGCATCTTTTACATGAAAAAACAAGGCATAATTTCAAGGAATAATAAACAATTAACCTACAGTTTTAGTGAACAGTGATGTAATACGTACACTGAACAAAAATTACTCAAGGAAACAGAAACAGTTGCTTCGAGGGATTAAAACTTTATGCCGACAAAATCCAGGGTGACTTCAGCAGGACTTGAGAAGTGGCAGAAAGATGAGCTTCTGTAAACAACAGAGCCATGGCGCATGATGTAAGAATGCAGATTTACTGCAAATGAAAATCTGATCAGTATCGGTAGTTTCCTCAGTGCTGTGTGTAACTCTCATCTCTTATGCACCGCTATCTGGAAGACATATGATCTTTTATCAAATAGGAGATATTTCCGCACACAGCACTACATGGCTTTAGATGCAATCAGATTCTGTTTTTATTTCACGTAAAATCTTCTTTTTCTACTCCATTGTCATATTATTTGGCCTTTGTGCTCCTGTAACGTGAGGTTTTCTGCTGAGCAGAATTAAATGATGAAAATTTCCCTTTTCACTGAAATATGTTCTTCTCTTCCCAGAACTCAGTCACGTTTCGCTATAAGTAACTTGTTATTTACTCCGAACATCAGCTGAAAATGTTCTTTTTTGTCTCTCTCTGTTTGCTCTGCAGATAATTTTTTCACTGAACCAGTCATCTGCTATTTCCTGGATGGATTTCTGATCATTTACTGCATCATTGTCACAGGGTTGTTCTTTAGAGAAAAGGTGAGTTATAGCAGCCCATGTAAAAGTTGGTGGTTACAGCGCATGCAGAAAAACATCATGGGACTGAATACCAATCCAGAACATGATCCACTCTTTACTCTGTAAAGTGTGTAAAAATCTGTCAGATTGTAACCAGTGTGTTTGGATCAGTAATGTGCTGCTGTAATCAAGAGCTTGCAACACTGGAGTCCCGCAAGGATCAACACGGGGGCCACTGTTATTTAGCTTGTACATCAATGTCTTGATTTATTTGTATGTGTCACTTATTTTCACACACAAAAAGATGAGCAATTAGCTATTCATCTGTAATATTTCATTAAAAACAGTCCAGAGGAAAGGGACACATCTCAGTGTTATCTTGCATCCTATTATTAGCTTCAGAAAGCATATAACGAGGATGTGTGGTATGCAGAAATACTAATTAGCTCACTCATATCCTGAATGTAATGATAATTTCTCACCTAAAATCACCTGTTGGTCTCTAAAGCAAGAAAAACTTTAAAACCGGTCACATCACTTTTTAAAAAAACCTGTTTAACAAACAGTTTCAATTCTGTGACGTCTTTAGATAATACAAATATTCAGAATTAAGAACCTTTTTTTTTTTTTAACTCATATGTTGGTTTTGTCTTTAAAATAGTTTACAGTACTGCATCTTCACCATTAAAATATTTGTATGGCTTTACTCAGAGCAGATTAGCAGGGCGTAAAGGTCAGCTGCTTGTGGTGTGTGTAGAGTTCTTAAAACAGGATAAAGAGTGCTGTTGTTTCCCCCGAATCATCCTTTTCATAAAATACAAAGGACATCTCAAGAGCTCCCTAAAGTTTGACGAGGTAGAAATTTTCCCGTCTTGACCCGTCATGCAAAACAACCCTAACATGCACATTATTGGTCTGGTTGGTCTAAACTTAAAATTTAGACTAAAAATAAACACTATTTTTAGTCAATATTTAATATCTTCTCTCCTGTGAAATAAGTGTTTTTGTGCATAAATAAAAAGAAGAACTAAACGTAACGATATTTAATACCTTGATAGTTTAGTTTAAAGTGACTTTGTAGCAGCCTAATAGTCAATTAATTAACTAAATGACTTCAAAGTGCAAATCATTTGTGTTGCAGGGCCAACCGTGCAACATTTTCTACTTCTCTAATCTGACAAATTCTTCTGATAAGTAACTCAGTGAATACAATTTTTCAAATATATCAGTTTTAGATTTTGAACAGCGATATAAAATAACTAATCTTCACCCCGGAAAAGATGTTTTAGAAGTTTTAACAGCATTTATCTCACTAAATGTGAGGGTTTTTGTCTTTCTGTAACAGATTGCCTCAGTCACAATTTGAAGAAATTACAGATAAACAGCCTGAATTTTTTGTCTTTTTAAATCGCCACTGATAGGCCAAACTGACTCATTATATCAGATTGATCTGTGCTACATTTTATTTGTCCTTTTTGCCTCTTTCTATAGTTTTCCAAAGGCCCATCTGTGGGAGTCACTGTAAGTCTTCATTTTCTTCGGTGTCTTTATGCTTTACAGTTGCTGCTGGTGGTGAACATTTCTCAACTGTTGTTTAAATGATATTAAATAAATGTGTGTGAGGATGTGTGTGCATTCAAGCTTCACTTCATGTTTGTGCTCTTCTTGCTGAATAACAGGAAGAAAATGGCATTTATCAGGTAAGGACAGCTTCACCTACAGCTCCAACCGCTCTGTGACCTGATCATGTTTGACTCTACAGATTGGATTGTATAATTTTGTATTATTATTGTTATTTGTTTTCATTTATGTCCAGGAACTTGAGAGACCAAAAGATGCTGATCCTTACGAGGTGCTTGACCCATCAAAAAGAAAGGTTTGGGACACTTCATTTGTTGGTAAACTTTTTAATGGTCACATTCTCACATTTTCTGGTGCCTTTATTCTTGTTTTGTTTTTGCATATTGTAGAAAAAAGCAGGCAAGAAAAAGAAACCTGAGGTAAGAAAGTTTGTTTACTTACAGGGTTTGACAGAAATATTTAACCAGTAAAGCATCTGTCCTCAGAGTAGTGCTGTTGTCGCTCTGCTTTATTTCATATCCCCATGGTTCCAAGAGTCTTGCAAAAATGTCAGTTTCTATGCAGAAGAGAAACAATGCTGAGGGCCCTGTAGGCATTTAAACAGCAGATGTTTGAACTTGCTAGAGCAGGAAAAACACACAGGTGTTGCTAAAAACATCAGTATCAATAACCTGTATTGCTCAAGTTCTGACAAGTTTGCTGCAAGACCAGGATGCTGAAACTTTAAAAAATAGAAAAAAAAAGAGAGAAAGGGTAATTTGAAACAGAAAAGTTGGAAGGATCTGAAGTGAAAACAAATGTATTAGACCACCACCCAGTGTAAGGTTTATGCCACAGCTGCTGTAAATTAAAAGTATGGATAATTACCAAAAATCATATTTTATGTTTCTGTAATGGTTAATCAATTAATTTGCACAAGCACTTTAATCAAAATTATATTTTTAATGCTAAAGTATAATTATGATTGTTGCAAATGAATTTTCAACTTTACTATTGTACAAAAAAGCAGGGAAAAATTGTAAACCACTTTTTAAAAATTAAAATACAGTTATTTACCTGCATTACTGGACAGAACTGTTGGTTTTAGAGGTTGAACAAAGTGCTTGATGGATTTCTGACAGATTTCTAAAATATTTGTGTTGTTAATAAGAGGAACACTAACAATCACAAAAAAAGAGAGAGCCAACAAATTTTGGGGTGTGGCCCCCTCTTGGTGGCGCCCCTGATATGGAGACACCATGTAATCAAAGCATCCTACTGACCTTGTGATGATACACTGCCTGAGTTTACATGTTGAATCACTGATCTGCACAGCGGATGGATTAAATTGTGCAGACTCTTCTCGGTTAGGAGAACTGAAGGTCCCATCAGCGTGGCGCTTTAACCTTTTCTCACCTCTTTACTGCAGATGGCGAGGGACCCCCTTGAGTCTTTGATTCCCAGTACCTCATCTCCTCGTCCTGTTCCTCCTCTGTCTCCCCACTGACATCCTACAGTATCAGCAATAGTGTTACTAGTGTTACTGTTCGAGTCATTTCTTAAACTAACAAAAAATAAAATAAAATTGTGGCTTCAGCTTCTCAGATATGAGGATTTGCTTCTAAATTAAATGTCTAGTCAGAGAAAACAGTTTGTAGTCACTTTGTATTTGTGTTATGTTGTGATAAGCTTTTCTCTCATGTTATACAATAAAAACTAACAAAGAACCCTACATTAAGGCTAAAAACAAACTCGTTATGAGTTCAGATATTTGATGTAACCATTTTTACATCTTTAAAGTTGTACTTGCACAGCAGCTGATAATGCTAAACAGTTATCAGCAACAGTAAATCCAGCAGACAGATAAAGGGAATATCATCAACAGTCTTCTTAAAATGCAACTTTCTGCTGGGCTCTGACCAGACTATATATTGTAAATATAGAACTTTATATTGTTGTTGTCTAAGTGCCGCCCACCCCCATGTCAGTCCAACTGCAGTCTGAATCCAAATCAAACCTGAATCAGTTCAACTATTCCTGCAAAACAAGTTTGAGCCATGGAGGCTCCACCTTGCAACCCACAGCGCCAAAAGAATCTGCAACATACTGAAGCCAGAGATGACTGGACATCCCCTTACCACGACCTGCCAAAGCCGGTGGATTTATATCGCAGCAGATCAGTGCGAATTATATTACTTATAATACTTGGCTGCTTGAATTATGTTTTTAGAAAATGCTCATGTATTGGGATTCTCTCACAGATACATCTCAAGGGTTTACAGAGATGAAAAAGAAAATATCCAGTGAGGGGATAGGAAGCAAGCGGTAATTCAAATAAACACTTGTTACACAACTAAAGTATGCAGAAGAGCATCTCTGAACAAAGACTCTTGAAACAAATGGGCTACAGCAGCAGAAGACCACACCGTCTTCTGCTGCTCCTAAGACCAGGAAGTGGTCTTAGGAGTCTCAATTTCTGTTACAACTTCAGATGGTAGGTTAAATATGTTGCATGGGACGACTTCATAGCATATTTGCATCAACTTGGCATTCATCATTTAAACAGCAGAGACTGAGTATTGTTACTGACCATGTCCATCCCGTTATAACCAAAGTGTACCAACAAATCAATTTTTGAAATCTTTGTCCTAAATGTTGTATAGATGGAAGCAAAATCTGTCTGGCACTGATGTATAATGATTAAAATTTGCACATTTAATCCCAATAAAAGACAAAGCACATGTCAAAACACTTGGAAAATGGTTTAATGATGTTTACAACAAAAGAGAACTGTACATTTACAGTAAAAGATTATCTTTATATGTGTATAAAAACAAAAATACAGCAGACAAATGCATCAAAATCTACTATGTATCCTGATTCACATACTTAAAACTCCTACACAATCTTTCAGCTCTATGCCGCCATCTCTGGAGGCCTTTTTTTTTTTTTGTCGTTTTTGTCGTATTTAGATCGGAGCAGTGTCCCTCAGTGTTGTATTCCACAATGGAAACCAAAACTCATTACATTCGAGTCCTGGAAGTCAATTAATATCAGACTGCAGAGTAAGAAAAGGGAAATAAAACAGGGACACATTCCTTTAGATGAGCCCAAGCTTCCAAAGTGAAATGTTTTACAGAATGCATTTCTTGAGATACACAGACACAATATGTACATGGTTGGCGATTTTTTTTTTTTTTTAAAGTTATTTCTCTCTTGTTGAAAGCCATGGTCACTTGGGCTGTGAACTGATAATCACACACACACACACACACACACACACACACACACACACACGTACGTACATATATATAACACACCCAAAAACATACAAAAATACTATATCTTTAACCTACCAAGAGTAAGACAGTTCTGCAATTAGTTCCATGCTGTGACAGAAAAGAGATTACAACAAACAAACGAGGAACAGACGCTTTTTCACGCAAGTTTTTTCTCAGAAATATACCAAAATATACATCTAAGCTTTGGAATTACTGAGGCTGGGACTTTAAAGCCAGTGCTGGGTTTGTCTCTTAATACACATGCTGCAGGGTGAAAGGGAGAGAGAGAAACCAACAGAGACACACACAGGACAGAGAGATATCTTTGGTATCTGCATTTGTCAAAAGTTAAATATTTGGATTTTTGCTTTGGGATAGCGCTTGTGAGGTCCTACAACCTCACTTGGAGTAAAGCATTAAACAAAGTGTCACTGAAGCCCTGCCGACCAGGAGGTCTGAGTCAGAGGGACACAGTCCATGCAAAGTGAAGGACCATGATGCATAGTGTCACAGCTGATCAGAGTCTGTAGTGAGGAGTCAAAGAAGAGAGCAGATGAAAGGGAGAAGGAGGAGGAGGAGGACAGGGAAGGGGACACAGCAGAGAGTTTTAGCGAATGCAGGATGTGTATTCCTGGAGACAACAACAGGGTCATGTCCTGGGACTACAGTGTACAGATGAGGAAGAGAGACGCACTGAGAGGCAGGAATAGCATTTTTCGCCGCAGTCCTTGAGAAAGGAATGACGGAGGGTGGGACATCAATCCAACCAACCAAACGACAACAGCGCTCAAGACAGACAATCATACAGAGTCCTGAGCAGATACAGTGTGCACAGGATCAACCCTCAGTGTGTATTAACAAACATCACCCAGCTACCACCGCATCGGTTCGTGTCTGCCGGCGAAGCCCGCCCGGCCCCTGCTACCCCTCCCTTCTGATCCCCGCCCACAGGCACTGAAACCACTGCAGAGGCGTCGAAGGGGGCGCCGGACGCACATTCGAATGCAATTTTTTAAAAAAAACAACCTCTTTACAAACGAATCAAGGGGCGTGCAGCCGGGATTTGATGTTGAGCAGTGAGGCGGGGATGGGTGAGAGGTGGCGTCGATCACATACAATCAAGTTAGTAAGAATTCTTTGGTTATCGTTGGTACCACAGGGGAGCGAGAGCGGGCTGCGACGGCGAGCCATCACGTGGGAAGAAGTGCACATACCTGTACCAAGCCAAGAGTGAGAAGATAAATAAAGCAAGATTGTCAAACTTTAAAAAAAAAAAAAAAGGGTGGGGTGGGGGGTGTCCATAGAATTAATCAAAATTCACGTTTTCATGAATGAAATCCTTCAGTGCACAAGAAATTGTGAAAGAAGAGCAGCAGATGTTTGCCCCTTGTTACACACAGATTCACCTTTTATGCCTTCTCTTGTTTACACCTCTTTGTGAGTACTGGTATGTAGTTCATCTCCCTCTTGTGGCGGCTCCACAACCCTTCACTAAGTACAGGTATGAACACGCTTCTCCACTGACAAGTTGGTGTATTTTAGTCTTTTTTTTATGATTTTTAAAAACATTTGTTTCATAAGTAGATTAAAGCAGGTTTCACTCAATCTTGAGTTAAAAATGAGGTATACAACAGCTCCTTTAGCCTTACTGGTGCGCCACGCAACCTTTGACATTTAGTAAAAGGAGAAAACAAACAAACAAAAAACCAAAACTCTCAGCAAACCAGTGTGGTGGGTCAACATACCGTCTGTTAGATGCACAGCTGATCCGCAAGAATCTCAGGATCACCTGAAACCGAAGCTTCACAAGCAAAGCCAGTGGCAAGCAGACAGTTCGTGAGAGTCCAAGCTGACCCCAAACAAACTGAAAGCTGGCTTGGCTCTCGGCAGTGGCTTGCTTAAAGCTTGAAGTTAATTTGTAAAGACCCTCAGTCAGGAAACTTCAAACAAAATCCCAAAACAAAACAAAGTCGTCCTCTTGTCTCACCCTTTTTTTTTCCAAAAATCAGTCTAAACACCTGCTGGAAGATGGGAAAGATGCACCAAAATGGTTTGCAGACTGTCCTCCCTGGCCTCTCTTTAAATGACACACTCACACAAACACACCTGCCTGCTGGAATTATTAGTAAAGCTTTTTCTCACAGGTATATCCTCCTACCTGTCTAAGTCGCACCTAAAAACCATAGGTAGCAACATAATCGTCCCACGCTCTAAAATGCCCAGAGTACACTGTACTGTTTCAGTGAAATCAATGCACCAGGTGAGCTGGGTGCCCATGCTCTCTCTCACTCTCACACACATACAGAACAACAATGCTACAATGCTCATGTCTTCTACGTAACAATAAGGCATAAATGATAATGTTAATCTTCTTTGTCAAACTAAGAAAGCCAGTGATCTTGCCCTCTCACACTATACAAAACAATTAAAGGCATAAAGTAATACATTAAAAAAACCAAATGATTGTTAAAGACAGCACAGCAAATCAAATCCACAACAACTCAACCAAATATATATATTTATACATCTATTAAAAGATTAAGATCAAATGCTTCAGAGTCTCCTATTAACCACAGGACCTGTCTGCCAGGAGCGCCTGAGCGAGCCCCTCCTGTCGAACAGACGTCGCTGGTTCAGCGAGGCGTCATCTCGAGCTCCATCTCAAATTTTTTGGTCTTGACAGTTTAATAAAAAAAAGAAAAAGAAAAGAAAACTTAAGGGAGATTTTTTTTTTCTGGGGGGAAGTATGATAAACACTACATTCAGTCTTGGTAACATACTGGTTCAAATATAAAATATGAATATCTTACAAGTGTTTATATATATATTTATATGTATAGAATTAAGAAAAGATCGTTTCTCTAATTCTTAAGTCTTTCCTCAGATAAATATTTCAGTAACATCCTATGGTGCCAGTGGCAACTGGTTCATGTTGCTTGCAAACCTCCAAAACTCCAAACAAGCACTGAAACACGACTGAGTTCTTCAGGGCTCTTGTGGCCTCAAAGTTAAGGAAAGAAAGAAAAACAAAACACACCCACCAAGCTGCAAAGAGAAAAGGCTTTTACTTTGGCAAGAAGGATCTCAAAATAATATTTAAACCTGGAAATACCCCATAAATAGTAGTACTAGAAAATAGCAGTAGTAGGTTGTCCTTGCAATGGTTCCTATGTATGGTTCATCAGTATAAACGCTGAATGGCAAGCCAGTCAGTAATTATACATTCTACAATGCTGTATACAGAGAAATGTCTAAAAGGTGAACCTATGTTTGAAGCGCTGCTGAGGTATATTTAGTCAAAAATAATTCAACAGAAAAGAAGCACATGAGAGGGGAACGGGGACAAATTTCACTGCTTGCAGTCTGAGTGAGTTACTAATTGCTGTGTTTGTCATTTTGAAGCAGAACAATGCTACTTTTGTGTGGGGTTTAGCTGAACGTGCAGCACAGAACGGTACTTATCCCACCGCTGTGTTGGCTAAGATAAGTTTGGGGAGTTTTTAAACTAGTCCCCAGACAGATTTCGGGTGCAGCATATCGTTTCCTAGCATGCTGGTTTGAAACGGCGGAGCTGAGAGGAGGTGAAGTATTTATGGATTTACATAAGTGATCCCTCCAGCAGGGATAGTGCGAACTACAATACCCTGATTCTCACAGGATGTAGTCTTAAAGCTATTAGAAAGCATGCAGGCGTCTTGACAGCTCAACTCTGACAGGAGTCTCAGCAGCAAGTTGTTAAAGCTAAAGTTTCTGTGATCCTTATCCAGCAGCACCAAATCACGAAAATCAGGTATCGACTGAGGAGGGAGAAAAATAAAGAAATAAATTGTGGAGATTTAAGAGAGTGAAAAGCAACTTGTGTGCTCAAGACAGGCACAGCAACTACTGAGAAAAACCACTTTGGTTCAAGCTGTTGTTTTATGGCTGAATATTAGCACAAAACCAAAATCAGATCTTTTCCATTATGCTTCAGAAAAGTCCAAAACTGCTACCACAACTGATTAGAAAGGAAAAGGCGCCACTAAACGGCTCGCATTAGACCAGATTAAGCATTGGGCCGAGGCCACGGTGATTTAATAAAAACTAAATTTAAAAAGTAAAATGATAATAATAGAAGTAAAAAGAAACTTCCTCATACTCCAACCCACCAATCCCTCTCTTTTTGGTCAGTTGTGCTGCCAATTAAAAATTTAAATATGAGACACTTGGTCAAATCAAACAAAATAACAAAAGAAAAGAAAAAAGAAAATGTAGTCTTTGGAAAATGATCATCAAAATATTGCATTTCTATATTCTGACTATGAAGAGATTTTTGTACTCATAAATATATTGACTAGACTAAGCTACACCGACTACACACAGCAATTATTTTAACAAATATTTTTGGTATATCTTAAAGTAGGTAAGCCAGTCGAACGACTGCAAACAAAATAAAGAGACAGAATTTCAATCCTCCCAAAACAGGCAGACTGCAGCTCATCAATCCAGTTATTTGGTACAGATACTGTGCACAAGTAGATACGACGGTACTTCTAATAAAAAAAAAGAAAAAAGAAACCAAACACCCCCCCCCCCCCATACACTATCCCCATCTAGGCAAAGCCACCACACCACAGTTCAGGTTTGGTGAACATGACTAGTTCCCTCCACAAAAAAAAAGACTGCAGAGCCTCGTGGATCGTGCGGCTGCTGAACTCTCAGCGTCTGCCTGAGCTGTCGACGACACGCAAACGTCCACGTCCAAAACTTAATGTACAGTGTTCCAACGGATCACAAACCAAAACAAGTCACCCTTAATCAGACTCAGGTCTGCAGCTCACTTTAAAGCTCTCAATGTAATGTTTTCAGTCATTTTTCTATCAGTGTCGATAATCCACACCGAGACCGTCGTTTTACAGAGGCTCGGTGGCTACTGCACCACCACCTATGTAAAACTCAGTGTTTCCAGAAGAGAGACTCGGAGAGACACGCCGCGTCCCTCCGACCCTTAAAGCAATGATAACCTTTATATCGGCCACTTATTACTTATTTTTAAAGCCTTATAACCACGATTAAAAAGTGATAGTTAAATCTTAACTTAACATTAGACTTACAAAGATCGGAAAATGTCGAAAAATATAGACAGTAAAAGATAAAAAGGGAAAAAAAGTCTCTAAAATATAATTTGATATGATTTACAACAAGGCCTGTCAAGAAACAAAAAACCAAACGAACAAAAAAAAACCCCCCCAAAAAACAAAAACGAGAGATAATTAAAAAGAGCGACACACAAACCCCCATTAGTGATTATGAACATTGTGAAATTAGTAGTAAATCAATTAAGTTTGAATGTTAGAAGAGAAAAGTTTGTTTTTGGTTAGAAGAATTTCAGAGAAAATTCTGACCTGCAAAGAGGAGGATATATATATATATGTATATATGTATATGTATATACAGCTCGATGACGCCGAGGATATTTTCTCCCTGGACACTTGTCAAGGTTCAGGAGAAGCGGCAGGCCGACAACAGTGTCCATCTGGTTACTGTTTGTGTGGAAAATTAAAAAACATCCAAGAATCATAAAGAAAAAAAAATAATAAAAGAAACCAACAGTTAAACCCACCCTTATGTTAAGTCCTTTTCTTTTTGGCGGCAGCAAAAGGATTAATTTATGGTAGATACAATGGAGAGGATGCGGGGTGGTTAGTGAAGTGCAGAGCCTATATCAGAGTACCACCCTCGTCCTACACGTTGTGAAAGGAGTAGTGCTTGACGTAATTAATTGGGCGTTAATTCGAGATGCAGCCTGACTGGCTTCACTGAGCCTTGGGGGCAGTGGTAATGGTCGAGGCTTGCACAGGCACAGCAGCCGTGCTGACTTGATGATGACCGTCGGCAGTGACCTGAAGCCCTCCCATGCCGGGCGACACCAGACTGACGGGGTTGCTGGTGAGCAGTGACAGGTTCTGGGGGTTCAGGAAGAGCGGCGTGGTCACCAGGTTGGGGGTGTTACCAGCAGAAGTGTTGGCGAACAGCAGGTTACTGCCGTCCAGAGAGGTGATGGGGATTGTGCCGCTCGATGCCAGTGCTATGGAGTGAAAGAAATGATGTAAAGGTAAGAAAGGTGCACAGGTTCACCAAATGAGGAGAGCATTTCCATCATCATTTTTTTGAGACCGCACGATAAATTGTTTAATTCGCAGAAGTAATTTTCTCTAAGCAGGATAAAACCTTGTGGGTGTGGCTTAAATGAATCTGTTCTTATTATGCAAATGAGTCATGTCCTCATTAAGTGTTTGCTTTCATTACACTAATTATAGAAATAATGGGCTGTCTTATTGCCCTTATTTTTTCTAATCATCCTTTCAATCATTTATATACTCCAACTTATTTAGCTATTGTATTCATTGAGTCATTCCTTCTGCTAAATTTAGTCTAATTTGGTCGTTTGGCGTTAAGACGTTCCCCCAGGCCGAAAAATATTTGTTAAAGAAAACAAAATAATATAAATTTTAAACTATTGCAATTTAAAAAGAAACAAAAGAGATAACCTTCTGACAGTTTGTGAACATTGCTTTGTCATAACTTCCTGTCACACCCTCAATGACCTCAAACTGATATTTAAATAAACAAATGACTTAACACAATAAAGTTATTTAAATTAAGCTGGCACCGCAATCATCCACAAACCCCAATCGCAAACATCTTGAAATCACAACAAAAACAAAAATATGACCACGATGACCCAGGGACTTCTAAGCAGCTAGCAACTGTTCTCAATTCCCAGATGTTTACTGACTATTGTTAAAAGATGAACAATAGTCAGAAAATGAAAAGTAGTAGTCCTGGGAGTGTGACTGAACCAGCCGTCAGTACTCCTCACAGCGTTGAGGGAGTGGAAATCAGAGGAAAAGGAATATGTCGATCAGTGCTGTGAAATCTTGGCTGTACAGTGGCTGTGTAGTGGCTGACACTATTTTTTTTTTTTTTTTTTTTTTTTTTAAAGTGGGTTGATGAGATTTGTAAATCATTGTATTCCGTTTTAATTTACATTTTACAAAGCTCCCCAATATTTTTGGATCTGGGGTTGTACATTACAAAAATCAGTCCTTATCTGCAGGTCCTGGAACCTCATAATCACGTAACTACTTGCAATTCTGATTAGAAAATATGTGCACAGACATAATTCAATGACTTGTCATGTAACAGGTGCTCACCTTGAATGGTAGCCAGAGTGCTGTTGCTCATGAGAGCAGGGCTCAGTGCACTGCCCAGGCCGCCAGGAGCCAGACTGAGGAGGGCACCCCTGGACACACAAAGAAGATCATGTAGTATAACAAAAACAACACCTCAACAACTGTCTGGCTTTCACAAAGATCTTATATGAACACGGCTCATGCTAACCCTTGAGTAAACTGCGAAGATGCCATCAGTGCTGGGTTGAGCCCTGCAGCAGCAGCCATAGCTGCAAAACTGGCGCTGGGTAGCGAGGCGGCCCCCTGCAACGCGGCAGAAAGCCCCGGAGCTGCCACCATCACCTGACCCGTCCCTAAACTGGTAGCGATGGATGAAGGCGCCTGGGTGACAATGGTTGGCGCCTGCGTGCCAGCTTTGCTCTCCGTGCTCGTGGACTGATTACTCGTCTGGGACGTGCTTAAAGACAGAGAGCTTGTTGCTGTGGTAACCACAGGCGCAGTTGAGATGACAGATGCAGTGTTTGTGGCTCCAACTGTCGTGCCTTGTTGAAGGCAGATAAAAAGAAATTAAAGTGAATTTTTAATCAACATTTACCATCGGGTATACACACATGCACAAAGTGAATAATGCACGCACACACCTGTGAAAGACAAACTGGGGATGCTGGTGTTGGTGAGAGGCATCACTGGGTTTACAGTCAGAGTGGTGGGTGTGGTAATAGTTGGGCTGCTATCAAGGCTTGCTGTGCTGGCCACCTGGGCAAAAGAAGGAGAATTGGAGGATTTAAATACAAGTCGAAAGACAAATCGGTCGACATTCTGATATTCTAGCTGAGCACACAGAACATATAAGGACCTGCCATGTAATCAGAGACAGTACATATAAAAAGATGAATGATCCCAAAATTAGAGAAACAGGACAATTCTAAAAATCACACTGCTTTTTCTAACTACAAATGGGTCTAAAATTTGCAATATGGACACTATTTTGTGTTATGCATGACGTAAATCTAGGGAATAAATAAGTTATAAGAATAAACTTATTAGACAAATATTTACTGAAGTTCTTTTCGTGTAGAGTTCTACAGAGGACAAGAGACAGGATGAAATCTTATGGTACTTCTACAATGACTTCACATTTCAGACCCAGATGCATCATCCATATTTTACGTTAAGTCTCCTAACGTGATCCACATATAGACACATAAACTTTAAACACAGTATTAAACAGTGCTGAGAATCCCTTTGGTGAGTGGCAGTCTTACCAAAGGGCTGCTGGGGGTGAAGATAGATTTGATAGGGGTGTTGCCTCCTCCACTGTTGCCACTACTGGGAGGATTAATCCTCTTCTCTTTCTGTCGTCGATTGCAGAACCAGACCCGAATCACCTCCTTCTCCATGTTGAGCTGGTCAGCGATCATGGTGATCTCTTCAGAGGTAGGTTTTTGGTTCTGCTTGAAGAGGGCAAAGAAGCCAGAGATTCCCTGTCAGCACTGAGGAAACTGCTGTACTGTGTTTTTTCTACCATTAACGGAGGACTAAAAGTGTATAATGTGATCATCTCAGATACTGAATAACCAAACTTTTCCTTATATAATCAATATGGAGTTCCGAAGTGTGTGTTTCTCACCTCCAGAAAGCTCTTTTCTAAGGCCACTCGAATGTTGGTCTCGATACTGGTTCTTTTCTTCCGTCTGCGGTTGATTCCCTCTATGCCCATGCCCTGGGAACCCAGGGCACTGGGGCTCGACAGGGACTGGTCAGATGTCAGGTTCTCTGCACAAACAGCATTGACACAAAGAAAAGGAAGGGAGGTAAAGACAAGGTATGCATACACAACCCACCCACAAGCACCAATGTGAGAAAACAAGAGTGATCTGCTGCACAGTCAGGTGGGGTCAGAGACAAACCTGCATCATTGAGCCACTTCTCCAGCAATGGCTTGAGTTTGCACATGTTTTTAAAGCTCAGATTCAAGGCCTCAAAGCGAGAAATAGTAGTTTGGCTAAAGTCGTTTCCATACAGCTTCCCCATGGCCAGGCCAACGTCCCCCTGTGAGAAGGAGAGATTTACCTGGGAGTTATTTATAGTGGTATAATATTACATGAACAAAGATCTGAATATGAAAACAGCCATGTGTTTGCAGTTTAAAGAAATGCCCACATCCGCAAGTCAAAATATAACTGAACTTATGGTGATTGACTGACTCTCAGCACACACCTGCGTAAAGCCCAGTTTGATACGTCTCTGTTTAAAAGTCTTGGCAAACTGCTCCAGCTCCTCAAGGTCACTAGGTTCCTCCAGAGTGGGAGTATCCAACCGTTTGGGTGGCGTCTGACTGTGAGGCAGGGACTGAATAGGTGTGGTTGCTGTTGTGCGGGTTGGGGTTGCAGGCTGTAAGGACGAGAAATACAGCAAATGTGACTGTTTTGTAGGTTTAAAAAGAGTTAAAGAATAAATTATTGAGAATAAATCATTAAAAAAAAACTTGTCAAGCTGTCAAATGTAAGCACTACCAGAGTAGCTGAAGACTATTTTAAAGCTAGTTTAAAAGATGTACTTGCATCATTACCAACCTGAGTTGCAAGGGTGATGCTTGGTTGAGTCGACAGGAGGTTAGGTTGGCTTTGAGGTAGTTGAGTTAGAAGACTCTGGGCTTGCAATATGCCTGAAGTGGGGATGATGGATGGAAAGGAAAGATTAAACAAAAGCTTCGATAGCCATACTTGAGTACATCTCTCCTTGTAATTCTGCAGCGCAACAGATCAACCTACCCTGCTGGGCCTGCGGAGCCTGTGAGATAATGAACTGAGGCTGCAGTGACGTGGCGATAGGGTGGCCAGGCTGAACCAGGACAAACTGGGGCAGACTTAGATTCTGCTGTTGTAAAGACTGCAAAAAAATATGAAAACAACCATCTAACTGTTTATAAAGCTCACAATCCTAAAGACTTTGACACAACTTTGTTTCATGTAAAATTGTCCCACAATGTCTACATTTATTCTAATCATGTGTAATTTGGTACAACCTCTACTTTTCTATTGCTCTGACAGGGTAGCAAACAAATATGTATTAAGCTATGTGTAATGTGTCTCCATATATTTATAAGTGTAGAAGTTCCATTATTAAAGTGCAGTCCTCAACTACTTTGATGAATAAACGTTCTTGCCAAAGCCATTACCACAGATGTTGAGGACTATTTTGTTTGTAACAGTTCATTTTGTCTAAGAGAGAAAGCTCGAATCATTTAGGTCATTTGCATGTTTTCCTCATTCTTTAGCTGCCTTGTTTGCTCCCAGAA
Organism: Haplochromis burtoni; assembly: GCF_018398535.1. NCBI lineage: Eukaryota > Metazoa > Chordata > Actinopteri > Cichliformes > Cichlidae > Haplochromis > Haplochromis burtoni. The sequence continues at coordinate 541,171 of NW_024582694.1, read as the reverse complement.
AGGCAGTTTCAAATAATCCAATATGGCCTTCATACTGTTTGAAAAAACAATAGTGATATTTAATTTCACCACAGACTTTTCATGTCTATTGTTTGTATGTGGAAAGATGTTCAGCTTTACTTTTTTGTGTGTTGTGTAGGGCTACAAGCTTGCAAACACTTTACGGTACAACATTTTTCAGAGCTTGCAGGAACTCTGGCGCATAGGGGATTGAGCCTTACAGGGGCAATCTGGATGGGCTGTGACAGGGGCAGCTGGGTAATTGGTGTGGCTGCAGAGGCTGAGATGTTGTCCCCGGTGGTGCTGTTCTGCTGGTTGGCAGAATGCTGCACGGCAGCAGCCAGGAGCTGCACTTGGGCCTGCTGGAGAAACAGCTGCTGCTGCATTGGGCTCAACTGAGGCAGACAGGAGGAAAACAGAGACACGTAAGTGTTAATACAAGTAACTTATGATCATCAGATAAGTTAGTAAGTATGTCAGTGTTGTCACTATACTTTACTTCGATAGCCTTCCAAAGCTAGTACAATACTGCAGTGAAATATTAGAGAAATCCAATTCATGTGTGCATAATATTACTCACTAGAGTCTTGATATATTGGTTTTTCATCATTATGTATGATAAGAGAGGCACTTTAATTACCCGTGCCTTGGTCTGGCTTTATGAACAGCAGCAGGTTGATCGGATTGTTTGATGCATTTGCCAACAATTGTTTTATTGTTTCGGTGGCTGCTCCAGTTCACTGAACTAGACCACAGCTCTGTCTATTCTAATTATACCGACTTGTGTTCATACACCTTTACAAATGATACTGAAACAGTTTTTTTTAATTATTATTTTAAATTTACCATGTCAAACTAGTGACTGTTTATGAAAACTAATGAACAGTATTGCACTTAGCTTTTAACAGAGGTATCAAAGTTATACTGAATAATGTGGCAACACACATATGGTCCTCCACAGGCAGATGGAGACTCATGCAGCTGAGCCAGGCACAAGTGCAAATGAGCATGTTGATGTCATGTTCAAACTCAAATCCACATGCTGAGTAAACATTCAATCCTACATCGCACTGCAGCTGCATTCAACCATCCCTGGGCCATGGCTGGATATGAAATGTGTCATGTGGCTGGTTTAATGGCGAGTGCAGAGACACAAAGACTATGTCTAACCACAGGGATGAACAGGCAGACAGGCAGAGAAGACGCCAGCTTCAGCCAAGTTATCGTTTCGTCACCCAGCTGTGATTGACCGTGTGGGGGTGTCACCCCAAGATACACAACCAGGGTTTTAACTTACTCCAGCAATCTGTCCCCCGGCCAACATTAGCTGGGTTTGAGGCAATACGCTCTGCTGGACGGAGGTCGGAAGAGCACCCGAGTCTTCCGACTTTGACTAGTGGGGGTGAAGCAGAGGGGGGGAGGCTTAGACGAGATCTTCTGAGTTTTAACTTCATGTCATTGTAGCCAACATGAAATTAATTAAAAGCAATTTCAATGAATATTCAATTCAGACATTAAGCACCGCTAAATTAAAAGAAAAAAGAAAAAAAAGCATACTAGTGAAAACAATGAAACGTTCTATTTCCATGCTACCTGAGTGGCTTTCTTTAAATGAGTCTTTGGTCTTTGAACGCAGAGAGGAATTTGAATTAGAAAGGCAGCGATAAAGTGGGTATTTAAAATGTGCTGCAGCCTTCAGAGACAAGAAAAGTGAAGTGAAGGGAGGGGAGAGTTGAGATGCTAATTAAAATAACTGTTATGCAGTGCATGTAAATTCTGCATAGATTTGCATATTCTCGGCCATCTGTTTCCGAGCAACCACAGAGCAGCTAATTAGCATACAGGGTTGATTAATCTGCCTTGTTGCCAGGCGACACTGGGAGAGCCTGGCTCATTTAAATGAACTCTTTCTGCTTGTGCATGTTTGAGTGAAGATGAGCATACCTCTGTTCAAACTTCACACCTCATTTTCGAGGCTACAACAAATGTGTGACATTACACCAAAACCAAACGTGCTCCCACCACAAAAACAGGAAAACAAAAAGTTACTTAAAAAGGTCAAGTATGCAATGTTGTACACAGTGTGGTACCTGTTGGAGGAGGGCTTGTGCATGTGCATTAGTGATTGCACTTGTGGTGGGCACCGTCTGCCTCTGAAAATCCAACCCATTGGTTTGGATACCTGAGAAAAGAAAATTTGAATTTATGCCATGTGCTGTTTGACACAACGTATGCCGTAAAAAAAAAAAACAACAACAACAACACAAAAAACAAAACACAACAACAACAAAAAAAAACAAATTAAAAAAGAAAAAGAAGAAATCACTGACAAGAGAAGAAGAATCCATTTTCAAATATGAGGAAAAACTCTAAAAACATATTTTTATAAAATGGCAGCATCTGTACTAGCTAACAAAATTATATATTTTATAAGCATAAACAAACAATACTGTCAACAACATCAATTAATGTGTCATTACCCAGCAGGAGTACAAAGCTGTGCAATGAATCTGGATCTTCACTCTAAGCGTGTAATATTCAGACATAATGCACTGTGAGGTAAATGCCTCATATGACAAAGAGAGCTGCTAGCAAGCATTTTTGGAAAGCTGCCATCTATGTTTTCAAAATGAGATCATACAAAGAGAAACAGCAGGGGGGGGTTTCTGTGACTTGAGCTGCTAAAATGTCCAAATAATTGCTGGCTATGACTCTGAAACCTGTTGAATGAGGTGGTAAAACTAAACACATTCTGATTTAAAAATGAAGATAACGGGAGAAAAAGCTGGAGATCACTCACCGGTGTTCCCGTCACCACTCTCCATTGCACATTTAGTAGTTTCTGACTGATTATTCACTTTAGCATCTGAAAGAGCCAGACAGAGACATGCTCACAGGCACTGCCGCCAAACAGAAGAACCTATTCTCTGATTTCAGGCGTACTTTCACTTTTGTCATCTGAGTACAACCGTCACTGCACGTCAGGATATTCTTAATGAACAATAGCATTTCAGTCGCATTCATCATTTAAAGCAGCAAGCACTGAACAATACTAATCTCCAACAAACTAACAGAAAAAAACAACAAAAAAAACAAAATCCCAGCAGCAGACTCATGAGGTCTTAATGCAACATAATCGCACAATGACATCGACCACCAGTGCAGTCCAGGTGAGCTCTGTTACAACCTCATCAAAAAACTCACCCGCTCTTGCTCCACCTGCGTTTTCCAGCATGGCTGCTGAACCTATCAAGTAAAACTGCCTGGGCTGGGCAAGCCCACCGACAGGGTGTCCGGTGCACTCCCACCTCCTCTCTTCACTCTCCACTGGTCAACAGTGAGCAGAGTTCAATACAACCAGAGTTACACACAGACACAGTGGCAGTGTCCACTGCACGGTTCACTGAGCAACACTGGGATACGCGCACTGAGAGAGCCAACGGGGTTTAGGCAAACAGCTCTCCGTGCCTTTCCCTGCTCGCGCTTTTCTTTTCGTATGGCTCTGCCCCTTTTTCTCTTTTACTGTGCCTACTGTGCACTCTCTCTCTACCGCTCCCCCTCTCCCGTGTGCCAAGATTGTCTGTACTTCTGAAAAAGTTCGCCCTCTCCCTCTCTTGCTGGAATGAAACAAACGACAAGTGCAGCTGGCGGCCTCCTCCAACTCTGCTGCCGCCCCCCCACCCTTCCTCCTCCAACTCTATAATGAAGCATAATCAGTATTCAGCTGATTAAAGCCGTATGCAAATCTGCCCCTGCCTCGTTAGCAATGCAAGGCTTTGAAGTCCTGCGAGCAACGCATTTCACACCGGGCTCTGAAAGCTTTCTGCATAATTTAAACCCCTATAAATATTTATCAGCTCATTAGCATATTAATTGGATGGCTTTTGGAGGACGATAAAAAACAGGGGAATAAGGACGATAGAGAGGAGAAGGAGAAAAAAAGTGCTCAAACTAGCACTTGGCGCAGCAGTGAGAGGGGAGGCAGCAGCACAACACCAATTACTGTGCGAGTGCGGGCCTAAAAAGTAATTAGCTAAGAGCAGGTAAAGGGCTGAAGATATCCCAGAATGCACCATGAGGTGGTCTGGGTATGTTAGCAAGGTGGACTGCATTAATAGAACGTCTACGACTGCTCGCTCAGAACATCTCCAGGAGTCATGGAGACTTGGCCCAATTGCTAAGGGGGGGGCGCAAGAGGGGGGAGCTTGCTCAATCGGAAATAAATAACTTCACATTAATCCACCACAAGCCTGTCATTACTGCTAGACCCCCTGTGGCTAAGGCATTCCACAGCGAGCGGCTACAGAAAGTGGGTGGCGGGCTGTTGCTGTGTACGTTTATGTTGTGCTTGGGGATTAGCATATTTAAATTAGCTTTACATTCCAATAGTATTTCCTTTGAAGCCCTTTTAAATTCATTTCCAACAAGCGCCGAGTGCTAATACAGCAGGGAAGCGGCTCGGTTACGGTGCTGCACTGGTGTCCAGTGAGTCATAGCGACTGGACTGGAATGCATGGTTGTATTGTGGTCTAGAAGGGAAGGGGCTTACCAACTAAATCTACAACAACTGCTCCTGGCTAAAGCTCTAATCAACTTCTTCACTTATCCTCCTGCCTGACGAAAGGCATTTACATACTAGCTGACCAAGGGAAACAATGCCAAGAAGGCCCCAGTGGCTTTAACAAAGTACATACTGGAAAACAAACACACCTTTGTCAGCACAAGCAAGCCTTCACTCACCAAGGTATAATGGCAGCCATCTCTAAACTGCAGATAGCCAGAGACCCTTGAGATTTTTTTGTCTGACATACCCCAAATAGCTGCAAACACAACCATTGCGAAGTATAATGTATATTTTAACTGAGTGGCAAATGGATGTTGTTCATTAGAGTCACCACTAAGATTTAGTTTCATTATCATTTAATCTGCCAATTATTTTTATTCCCAAAGCTCAAGATGATATCTTCAAAACATCTGATTTTGACCAATGATTGAACACCCAAAAGTAAGAGGTTTACTGTAACTGAAATCCAAACAAATGAGAATCTTCAACCGATGAATATTCAGCAGCTTTTGTTACAAATTCCCACCACAACCAAAAATGTTACCATTTTATATACTTTCACACACACGCACTGGAGCCCTGAACTCTTCTAGATGTTAGTTTGCAAATGCCAGACACAGATTAGACATCGAGGTGAGAAAAGTCCAGGTAACAGTCACAGCTTGCGAGCAGTCATACTGCGTCTACTGCGCCTTGCCTAAACCACACGGACAACCCGAACACTAAAAGAGATAACCCAGCTCTCTTTTTGTGCATCTCAGGACTTTTAAAGAAATTCAGAGAACACCGCTTACTGCTGCTAATCTGCTTGTGCCATCTTGTAGTTGGTAGCAAATAGATTATCTAAATAAGAGCGTACCCTTTATTTAAGAAAAGAAATAAATGCTCAGCAAACTTACCAGACTCTACTCCTCTTTCTGACTGTCCTCAACTCTCTGTCCAGCTCTACCCTCTCTGTTGCCTCTGACTGATGACACTATTATGAAACATTTCTATAAGCACTTCATTCCTTTCTAATTAAGACTTGATTTGATATTTCTGAGGGTCTTTCTACATTCTTGGCCTTTTTGTGCTTTAAAAAATGATCAGATCTCTCTTTTGTGTGTCATTGCCCGTCTGCCAAATAAACACATGCATAGGCATCTTAACTATATTTTATAGAGCATGTTACCGTTTTATGAAATCTGGTGTTTTTTTTTATTTAACTTTATCTTAATATACACAATGACAAATGTCATTGTGACTTGTAACAAACCAAACTATTTCTAGTGGTACAATTAAGAAGGCAAGTAAGAGCTGTGTAGTATATCCTTTGGTGTAATTGTAATTCTATAATTTGTGTGAGTGCTTTCAAGGCACATTTTTATAATAATTACAAACACAAACATATTTGTTTAGTTAACAACTCTAGGGACAACTGTTTTTAAAAAGGGTCAAGCTCCAGAAACACTGCTTGACCTTATATTCTTCGCTATGCACCCTGGAATGGGGGGAATTTTTGTCAGAAACCTCTGCTCTGTTTTGACAACCCCAGGAACTGGGGTTTGGACCCCTCAGTTCCCCCACTATTGTTATTATGCTCACAAAGCCTCAGACCACACCAATAGCCTTTATTTATATGCTTCTAGAAAGTATACCTACACTTCTGTGTACTGATGTCCAGTGTTGAGCCTCCATACAATAGATTTTAGCCTGACTCAAGCCTATTGTTTACTAAGGCAGTTATGGGAAATGTCACACTAGCCTGCAAAGTCTCAAAGAGGCCATCTCAACAAAGTGCACATGAGAGGTTAAGAAATAAGTCTTCTGTTCTTGACTTAATGCAACCAAATGAGAAAACAAAGGAGAAGTAGACACAGTTATCAGCAGTGCACTCCAACACATGTACAGCTACTTGGTTGAATGGGTTTGCAAAACCTTGCTGTGGAACAATGCTTTATACAAATACCCTGCAAAGAGAATTCTAAATAGCTATCTCATTAGTGCAGTAATATGGGATGGCTGGCTGAATACTGCAGAGCCGTTAATGTGAGCGGAGAGATTCAACTTGAGACAGAATGAAACTTAATTAGCACATCCACATTCTGTCCTGCTACCTATATCCTTCATCTTAAATATAAAATACATCCAGACCACTTTTCCACATCTGGATCAGTCTTAAATACTTAGACTGGTTTGGAACAGTCTGGTGTACGGTTACGACAGATAATCATTCAGTTTGAGGCAATTAAAACTAGGCAAAAAGCTTTGTGGTTTAATGCAGCATCAAAATGAATACCCAAACAATTCAAAATCGCTTTTAATACCAGTCAGTGTATTAAACCCAAACAGTCTGACAACAGAGGGTCGAAGCAGCAACAGTGGACTGAGCTCACAAATGAGCCAAACACTGGAAGCAGTGTAATTTGATGAACAGTAATGGGGCTAACATCACTGCAAGCTACTGTGGTATCTCTCTAGGGTGGTCATTAGCCAACTGTCTATAGGCTAGGTGGGAAATTCAATCTAACCAAATTAAAGTGAAGTTTCTCAGGGACAACAACTCAGCTACTTCAAATAGGCACGTACAGAGGTTAGCCACATGAACCAGTACTACAGTCTGAATTCAGACACACATTCACTACTTAAGAAAACAGCACATGCATGAACATTTGATTATTAATGTGTTGTAGGGCTGCACGATTAATCGTTAGAAAAATCGCGATCTCGATTCATACTTATGTGTGATCTGACGACGACCACGATTGTACCGCATTTTGATCCGGGACGTAATCTGCATGAAAACAAGCGCTCACTCTTCCTGCTCAACAAATGACAAGGGCGGAGCCTTATACCACGTGATACAGAAGCTGTGCCGTGTGATGCTAAAATTAGCAGGGATTAAACAACGGAGAACACGTCAGGGATGACGAGAAAGTGACAGGAGAAAATCCGTCCCGGTCAACCACCCAAACATCAATAACGGGAACCTTATACAGCGCTTCCCTATACACGTCGAACTCCCGCAGGCACAAAGAAATTACGGAGGCTATCATTTATGACCTGACCAAAGATATGGCTCCCATCAACACTGTACAAAACGAGGGATTTAGGAAAATGATCAACACCCTAGACAAACGCTACACAGTGCCGTCCCGCAACTATTTTTCTATTGTTGCACTACCTGCTCTATACACGCAGTGTCGAGCAACGGTGGAGACGGAATTTCAAGCAGTACAACATTTTGCGGCAATGTTCAGTTTCAACTGTTACGAAGTTGATGTGCAGTTAATAAGTGCAATAAATATTTATACTGGAAAAGAGAATCGTGATCTCAATTCTAAGCCAAAAAATCGTGATTCTCATTTTATGCAAAATCGTGCAGCCCTAATGTGTTGTGTGTTTTACTTTTGTCTAATAGGAAAACAGTGCAGCCTTTTTCCTTTGGAAAAAAAAAAGTATCCAGCTTCCTGACTGTTGATACAAGCCAACATTTTAATCTCATCTATTTAAAGGACGGGCATTATTGCAATGATATTTCAGTCTGGATATTTTCAGACAAAAGGCCTCTGTTTTCTTAACGTGCTTTGCATTATATCGTGTTTGCAGCATTAAAAAAACGTTTGAATGAAATACAAATGTTTACTAATACTAGTGATCTTAATTATGTTAAGCACATGACAGTCATCATCAGGAACAATGTGACTACTTCCAATCTTTAGTATATAGTCTGATTTAATCTTCCAAATTAGTGTGTCATTTGTCTTAAAAAGCCTCCGTTTTTACAGATAAAGACCAGCTGGAAACATCTGCTTTACCTTGCTGCACTGTTTAATAAGGAATTGCTCTCTTTACCAGAGATCACCAAAAACAAAACAAGTAGTTACAACCCGAGGGCACAAAAGAGCTCTTTTTTTGGTTATAATTTTCCTCCATTTAAGAAAGAAAAAAAAAAGAAAAAAAAAGAAGAAGAAGTCGTCTGACTGGAGCTTTCATGGAGGCCTTCTCAGTACTTTGAGATGGCATGTCCTGAATTTATTACGGCAAATGATGCATTATTCATAACAACTGTGTTTACATCAATGAATATTCATGATGGAACTACAAGGCTGGAATGAGGGTGGAACTGTAAAACTGATTAAATGAGAAAAGTAGACTGAGTGTGAGGAAGACAGAATTACTTCTCGTATGTTCTTAAGTGCCCAAATTTAATATGCAAGATTTTTTTTTTTTTAAATTCCAGACAGTCAAAATGCTAACAGACACATTAGAATGTAACACTTCGAGCATTATTTTGAATATTAAACCATTTATGGCCTTTCTTCTCAAACAATCTATATCTTTTAGATTCATAACTGTCTTGCAATATAGAAGGAAACTGCCTGTAATGCCTGTCTGCGCATAAAGTTGCTAACAATGTGGGCAAAGTTTGAAATGAGTGTATCTACATCGGAAAGAATTCAATCTTATTCAAGAATCCTTAACAAAAAAAACAAACCTAAACCTTGTTTTAACTTGCTAAGGGACAATACGTTCCTCTGTAATTATAAGATAATGAGCCAGTTAAACCACTTAAAAAAAAAGGGAAAAAAAAAAAAAAGACACCCCCCCCACACACACACACACACACCTGATGTGTCACACAAAAGCTTTTCTGGCGCATTTTCTCAAATATAAAAAGTTGAACAGCAAAGATAATTACCTGCTCTTTACTGTTACTACAGACCTCAGACACGCTTCTATAAAACAAACTAAACAGCAAGCTCAGCTACATGGACTAAAGGAGAAAAAAAAGTGCCATCAAGCTGTGTCTTGCCCGGCCATGAAAGCAGCAGAGTGAATAATAAGAATGCCCTGCCTGTTATTACTGTGGCCTTCCGGAAGTGGGCCTCACCACCCCTCCCTGTGCCTGGGGGTGGCGGGTGGGGGATACACAGGTATAATCTTTGAATTCAGCCCAAGGACTCCAGCAACAAACACGCATGACGCGTACAAACCCGGTTCTCAAAACCGTTACGTCAGGCGCAATTAAAAGCTGCACAAATAAATTACACACATTGTAATGAGATGGATTAGTTCGCCTGGCAGACCAGGACCAAGCCGATGCCAGACTACTCCCACCTCAAGTTTAAAATAATAATATTTTTTAAAAAGTGCTCCACCCAAATTTCTAACTGTTTAACTTCCGAAATAAAGATGTCAAACACATTCATCTCAACATCTTACTACATATGTATCTGTACTAAACTTTAAAAAAAATTAGAAATAAAACCGCCGTGTACGCAAAGTTAGCCGATAAAGGGCTGACAAGTTGTAGCCAGTTAGCCGCTTGGAGGACAGCCGTATTCAAATGAAACACGGGAGGCCACATTTGAAAAGTCATCCGGCGTCGTGACACGTTATTGTGTTGACATGCATTTATTGTGTGCTCCTCGTCGACTGCTGTAACGCGCTGAACTCCGCACACTCTGGCTCAGGCAGGCAGGCCCCGCATGAATAACACAACAGGCTGTGCCGTGGCTCCGCTGCGCCGAGCACACAAAAGGCTGGGGCAAAACGCTCCGCTATAAAAATCACGTCGAGCACAAGCACTCCGAGCTGACTCCGTGTGTCTTTAACAAAGGGATGGTCTGCTACAGTTGGATTAAATAACACCCTCCTCCCTTATAAACGACCCTTTGAAAACATACGAGCGCAGCCGCTGCCCGACTCGGCTAAAATGAATATGCAAACCCGTTTCAAAAGCTTCGGTGTGTGCATCAACACAAAGCCAAGCGCTAGCACGGCAGCTAACGCTAGCCACCTAGCATAATCATTTCAATCAAACCGCGTTCGTGAAAGGTCTAAATATGTCATACATGAACCAGAGCCACGATGGCGATTACTAATAAAATATGCTAAATTGTATTTGTCGACAGAGGTATGAATATGTAGCGGCGTACAGCCGTCTAATCACACAAAGGGGGGGAGGCATGTTTCCATGTAATTTGCCGTCGCACTGCAAAGGCTCGTTTCCTCCTCTGTCAAATTACAGTTGGCTAGCTGTGTGTAAACTAAAACAGCGCCTAATATCGCCCATATCTGCTAATCAATCTGCATTTCATCAGTATGCCGTTAACATAAATTGTGAGTAACACAGTTTGAATATGAGTATGAATATGTAAAATGCTGTAATCATTACCTGCTCCTGAACTCTCATCTTGACTCGCTGCTCCTCCGTCCGCCATTTTGAATATTTAACCCGAAATCCCAGCCCTGACACACACACTCGCACATATACACATACACAAATGCACGTGCACGTTTTCACGGATACCCGCATGCGCTCAGGGACCTGGTCTGGGGATAGTGGAGCGTGTTGTGAGCTGTGGCTTATTTACATACTTAAACAGGCATCTTGTTTTCTTTACACAATAATTTTTGAATTGAACAGGCCATGGGCGGATCACCCAGCGGACCTGCGCAGTATAATCGCGGAAAACATCAACACTAGCCCTGAAAATTGCCCAGAGCCATTTATGCTGGTTTGACTCGCCACTTAAACGTCAAATAAAACAAAATATACCCAGAGGAATTTAAAAAAAATGCGTAATGTGTGACAACCACAGTCATCTTAATCGATGACTCAGGCACAGACTATTTCACAGAAATATCAGGAGAAATATTGTATTGCTATTTACTGGGGATTTATGAACTTGTATTGATGCTTTGTCTGCGTGTGGTGCAGCAAAACATTGATTAGACCGTCTTACTTCAAAAACATATACAAAGCATGAAGCAACAGAAGAACAATGCAAAGACTTTTTCTTTTTCATATATTTGCTTACTATCTCTGATATCATTGCTGTTTCTGTTTATTTATGGAAAAAGTAAACATGTAAATCAAGAACACATTTCCTTATATCCCCACCCCTTCCTGCATGTTGTCCATTGATCTATACCAGGATATATATCAAAATATACCAGGAGTACGACGGTTTTCATCCCACTTTGAATAACCGTACCTTATAGGGAAAAGAGTGTGCCTTTTTTAATTCTTAAATTAGACCTATATATGTGTGTGTGTGTGTGTGTATGTATTTATATATATATTATTTTATACTATTTATATATATATATATATATATATTTATATATATATATATAATATATATATATAAAAGTGTCGTGCTTCTGAAATTCAATACTTCAGTTTTTAATTTTATCATTTTACCCCTTCATCCAGAGTCATGGTGGGCTTGTGTATACCCCAGGTGTTGGTATTCTTGGACTGGCTGACAGTCCATCACAGGGCTAATATAAAGAAACAGACAACATACTCTCATATCTACAATTGTGGTCAGGCATTTACATACATCGAACACGGGGATGAATGAGCTTTTACTGGCTTCTTTGAACTTTTCATTTTCCAGGGTAAAGTATACATCTTTATTGGCTTTGAAAAAATAAAAAATGGCTACACCAGTTTGAATTTGTTTTTGGATTTTCTTGAATCCACACAGTGTCAAAAGTCTTAATCCTCAAATACATACACCCCCACTAATGTTTGGTGAAATGTCCCTTAGCATCTTGCACCTTGACCAGATGCTTTTGATAGCCATAAGCAAGCTTGTAGTTGGATATTTGATCGCTCGTCAGAATTCATAGAGTTCATTTAAAATTATTGGTTTCCTGGCATGGACCTGGCTTTTAAGCATAGCCCACATATATTTAATAATTTTAAGGTCTTCTTAAGTAGTACAGATACTAGTGTTAAAAAAATACCCCAGTAAAAGTAATGAAGCAACTTCTTTACTCAAGTGCAGGCTCTGAAGTGTACTCAAAGTAAGAAAGTAAAAGTTAATTTCCACCAGCTATTTTTGTGCAAAGCTCACTGAACCTGTAATAATTAAATGATAGTATATAGGAAACAAACTTTATTTCAGTCTAAATTCAATTATAACAAAGGCACTACACATGAATCAGTTAAGTAAAACATGAGAAGAGAAAAAAAATTAAAAATAGCTCTATTTTCTGTTGCCTACATTGTGGAGGGTGATTTTGCCTCTTACCAGGAAAATGGGGAGGGGGACGATGTTAAAGTGGCATTCAGCAGGTGGGAAACTCTAAAATCAGTTTTAGTGGCTTTAGTGACTCACAGCTCAGAATAATTTCTATTGAGAGCTGCAGCAGATTTTCTTTGTGTACAGGCTGTGATCAGCTGACCTGTGCTGCTCTGAGGTTTACTGTGCTCACCTGAATTATGCAAATTCTCTAATTAAGATGAAGGAACTGACCTCCCAGCCCATTGTTTCTTCAGTGGTGCTAAGTTTCAGTCATTATGCAAATGCAGTGTTTATAAGGTTGGGGAAACCTGCAGTCAGCTGAGACTGAAGAAGTCACTTGGATGAGTGAGGAAATGTTTCTCCCACTGAAAACGCTACGTCCAGATGAACAGAATCAACGTTTGGAGATTTACTTACCTGGATGATTGAGCATCAAGACGCCCTCACCTGAATTCAACAAAATGTAAGCAGATGTTTCATGAGTCCTCCATAAGACACTATAAGGTTGGTATGAAGGTGGGATTCAGTAAATGAATCTAAGCAACATCTCTGCTACACTTGATGTGATCTAACTCTGACCATGAAACCACAGCCACTGTCCTCCGGTCACACACTTTTACTGTGAATAACCACAGTACTGCAAACTAACCTGTTTATCCTGGACTAACCTGCAGAGTCTTCTCACGCAGTCTTTAAATAGCACAGTTAGTATGCAACAGGTTGTTGTGCAGCACGTTTCAGTACATGAAAAAAACACGTCACACGTAGAGACCCAATATTTAATTTTAAAACATGAGGACTTACATGTAAGCTTTACAGCAGTCCTTGCCTTTAATATGACCTCCCTTCTTCCTCTTTCTTTCTCCATCGTGGAGTGAAGTTAGGTCTCATTTTTTTTCTCTTCCTGTGAATTACAGCAGCTGGACCTTTAAGCTAGCAACACACTGTGTGACAAACTGTGTTTAATTATGTTTGTTGAGCTGATAGAAACGCTGCATTTAAGATGACCTGCCACTTAAAAAGCATCACTCCATTTATGTTCTTCTAGCTACTCTTTTGTGGGGTTAGCTCGATGTTGAAGGCCTACAACTGCATCTTATGGACGGTGTTGTGCTAACTTTGCCTGTTTTGAAAATGTAAGGAATAGAGAGTACAGATATTTATTTAAAAATGCAGACAGTAAAAGTAAAAAGTTACCCGGAAACAAAATTACTCAAGTAAACTACAGATACCTGAAAATTCTACAGGGCAGTTTGAAGGCCGTTCCAAGATCCAGATCCCTTCCAGATCCAGTGCGTTTGAGGTCACTGACCTGTTGTTGTTTTTTTACCCAACCATGTCCCAAGTTTAAATTGTCTAGCTGCTGACTTCATATACTTAATTATTCCATCCACTTTGTGCACCGTACCAGTATGACTGAGAGCTAAACAGCCCCACATCATGATGCTACAGTTTGAAACAAAGTTGGAAAGCCTCATTCATTTTCCTTCAAACATACCTCTTGTTATTGTAGCCAAGTAGCTCAATCTTTGCCTCATCTGACCATAAAACATTTCTCAAGAATTCCTTTCCATGTGGGCAGCTGCAAACTTCAGCTGAGCTTGAAGGTGCTGATTTTGGAGCAGGGGCTTCTTTCTTGGTCTCGGTTCGCAATTTTATACAACTTGCTTCACAATGGACAGTGAATCTGGTGTTCTGGAATTTTCCAGTTTATGGCAGGTTTGAGCCTCGGTGCTTCTTGGGTGGTTTCTCAACATCATAACCAATTCCCTCTGCTCTGGGAGCAACAGTTTGGCTCTTCCTCCAGACCTCGGCAAAGTGGTGACAAATCTAAAAAACTTGTACTTTCAGTTTTTTAAAATGGGTTAAAGTGGGTTAGTGTTATGCTTGTCATATGCTCATGCTACGTGCTGATTGTCCTTTTTTCTGTGAACTCACTGTAAAAAAAACAAATTATTGTTACTGTTTATCTGGTACTTAATTACTTTGGTGTAGTATTAATTTTAATGGCAGGAGACTTAATCAATGTGAGGACCTGTAAAATAAAAATCTATGCACTCCTTCACATTTTCCAAACCTGTCCAGTGGACTGGAGTGCAGCCTTTGCTGGGCCGATTCTGGCCCACGAGCCGCATGTTTGACACCGCTAGCATATAGTATATAGGCAGCTCTGAAAAAACATTTTGCTTCAGCTGATTAATGTCATGGTAGATACACTTAAAAAAACAAACAAAAAAACATCTTCTGTGTTGCTGACGGCCCGTGTCACTGTTTTGCACGGTAACAGAGTGGATGCTAGAGTGGATAATAATCATAGTGGTCAATTGACATGCTCTGCACAATTTTGTGTGCATTTTTAATTTACTGATATTACAACATGTAGGAATTTAATTAAATGTTCAGTACATTCAAATAGTATTCATAGTTTGGTATCTAAATCCTAATATTGTTGGACAGCGTAAAAGTGTAAATGAAAATAAAACATTCCGGCATGATGGCTGGGCTGTTACAATTCCCATTTCAGCTGGTTCAATTCAGTTCAGTTTTATTAATATAGTCAAAAGGTGTCCAAATAAAGCTACTTTCACTTATTCCCTTGTCACAGCACGAGTTTACCACTGGACACCCTTCCTGGCGTAACCCCAAGGAGGATTTGTGTCTCTGACTAGAACTGAACCAGATACCTTTGTGCTTGCAAAGTCATTGTGTAATTCACTACACTATAGAGCCACATTCAATAATACAGGTGTCCAAATAATTCTGTTTAAAATGTTGCAAAAGCCAGATGTTGCAAGCGGAAAACATGTCTCATACCTTTCAATTGTACATTAAATGCCTAAAATGGTAACATGTAGATGAAATTTAAAAAAAAAAAACAGAATGCAGAGAATGCAATCACAAACCCATATTTGATCTATTTTAATACAACATAGAAAACATTAAATATATCAGCTCATTTTAAATGAAATGGCAGCAACAGATCTCAAAAAGCCAGGATGGGAACAACAGACAGTTGGAAAAGTAAGTAGTAGTAAAAATACTCAGATGATAGAACAAGAACATTTTTCCGTGGGCAGCGTGACAACTTCAAATTCAGCCGTGCCCCTTTTCATATAAGACTTGTTTGCAAGCAGCTTGTTAAAATAAATTTGCAGAATAAAGTCAGGGTCATTTTAACACTTATGTAAATATGAAAGTGATGGTACATTCAAAACACTAATTATGAACATGAGAATGTTGTGTAGCAGCGGCCGGCACTACATGGAGAATTTGGACAAAATTAATTTAGCATTATTAATTTTATAGAACAATTCAGAATAAATTATTAAATCATGGAAATTAGTTTATTATTTGTCCCGTCCTACCCGAGCCTGCTTGTGCCACAGGATTCTTCCTGTTAAAACTTTTTTCTTTCCCACTGCTGCCGAGTGTTTTTTTCATATTTCTTATATGATTGTTGGGATTTTCTCTGTATTATTGTTGGGTCTTCCCCTTACAATATTAAGCACCTTGAGGTGACTGTTGATGTGATTTTGTGCTATGTAAATAAAATTGGATTGAACTGAACTGAACTGAACTGAATTGAATGTATCATGAGAAAATAAACGTGGCAACCTGCAGGGCTCATGGTCCGACCACTGTACCTAAGCAAACTGAAACCAAACAACCTCTGGCTAAGCAGATACCACAACACAGAAGAGCTAACTCATTAGGCCAGGCAGGGAGGAACACTGGTTTCAGCAGGGAGTCAAGGAGGCCATTTATGTAAAAACTGAAAGACCTTCTCTGAATTGAGGAGGGGCCTAAGAGTTCATCTTTCACCATCTTACAATGCTGTGATTGCAGGAATCCCCTGACTCTCTGTGAATGGTACTCATGACCATTGATCAGTGGTCATTGATCGGTGGCCATTGATCAATGGTCACTAATCAATGGCCGTTGATCAATGACCACTAATCAGTGGTCATGAAAATTTGCAGAATTATAAGCATAAAACTGACCTCACAGCCTGTTGTTCCTTCAGTGGTCCTACTGTGAGTTGTTATGAAACGTACTGTTTATAAGGTTGGGGAAACCTGAAGTCAGCTGAGAGTGAAAAAGCTAAACCTCAGTGGTTAAAGCTTTCAACCTCACACGTATGAAAGGCTGAATACTTTAAGACTTCATCAGTCTGTAGGACTGCATCATCAAGGGCTGCGTCTGAATGCCACAAAGCCTCTGACTGAGCACACTGTATTAAAGCGAAGGTCACTTCTTCCTCCCTGCACAAGTGCCTCATACAGTAATTTATTTTTCAAGCAGCTTCCTTCAGCTTCAGCCAACACAAAAAGAGGTTAATTATTTGTTCAATTACATTCATTTGCTTTTTATGTTGGGTGTGCTAGAGTAGCTGCTAGATAATGCTTGTTATAAAATTTTCAATACAACACTGCATCCTGCAGGTCAAACTGAGCACAACAGCAGCTGCGGACAGACAATCTCGCTTTCCAGGAAGGTCAAAATTTCAAAATCCATCCAGTTTTGTAAGTTAATAATACTGAAACACTTGAGAGAGACACTTGAAGTTTTTTGTTGTTTTCTGTTGTTTCGTTTACATCTGTCTGTATGTTAAATTGAATATAAGCTCTTTTTCATGTGTATTCCCTGCTTATCACTTTCAGCTCTAGTTTCTAGGTTTAATCAAAAGCGAAACAGATCAGTGATTGGAGCAGAGGTGACATGTGACTTGTAGCTGCTAATTTATTACCTGGAAGAGTCAACTTCTTTACACCTGGGAGTTCACCGTGAAGGTTAGGCGGGTTCTCGCTCTTGGACTGAAAGCATAAACTTTCAATTTTTTTAAAAGTTTTTCTGGATTTTTAAAAATTCTCTTTTATAATCAACGATGGACAGGCAGCTTGTATGGGGAAAGCTGTTTCTGATACTCACAGGTACGCTTTATGCTTTATGTTTTTTCACTTCTGTGAAAACCATTGCCACACCTTTATGGTATTATCGCCTGTGTTAATCATTAACCCAACTTCTTGCTACTCACCTGGAACAGGATATCGTTTTACTCAAAGGAGACATTCAGATTTTTCTTTTCGACAGCTGCCTTGAAATAAATGTAAAAGTTTGAGTTGGTCATATTCATGAAACTAGTTTTTAAAGTGATCATTAAAGAAGCACAAGAAACTAAAAGACACTGGTCATTCCTTTTTATTCCAGTGCTGTCCTGCTGCAAGAGTATTCAGGTGTCCATTCCAAAAAATGAATATGAGGCTGAAAAAGGAGGCAGCATTGACTTGACCTGCTCCTGGGTCCCTGCAAGTCCCTCATTGACCGACTATGTACTCACATGGGAAGCCTTCCCAGAAATTAGTGGAGACCCAATGGTAAGAAGGGAAATTACTGCACTAAATACTAAATATATGTTTATGTAGACCCTTACTGATTTTACTCAAGATTCCGGGCTGTTTTGGGATTATAGTATTAATATATAATATAATATAGCATATAGTATAGTCTTAAATATGCTATAGTCCTAAAAAGGACAGTTACAGTTTTAATAAAATAGAATTTCTATGAAAAGAAAAGTGTGTTCTACACTTTACTTGAATGTAACATGGTTCCTTCCTACTAATATTGTAATGATTTTGTCCCAGTGGATAACGAACAGGTGAATGACTCATGTATGGTTTCATGTGTATAAACTACTCCTTCACCTATCAGATAACCCAGAAACAGGATTAAGTCTACATACAGCTTTTATTTGCCCAAGCTGTTTCTAGTTCCAGGTTGTTCCTAAAACAGTGCGTTTTACCTGTATAGAATAAAATCATACATATGCCTCATTTGCATGCCGTAAAGGGCTTTACGGGCTGTTCTGCATGTAACCCACTGTATTTTGTAATATTTACAAACATTACTTCCATAATTAAACTAAGCAGATATCTTATGCTTGTTTTTATTTTTCTCAAGAAACGTGTGGCTACTGCATGGTATGGCAAACCGGTTGAAATTTCCCCAGCTTATGAAGGCAGAGCATCCTTGGACGTTGACCCTAACACTCGAGTGAGCACACTGCATTTAACACAGCTCACCATGCAGGAAAACCGCCATTTCCAGTGCAGTGTCCTTATATATGGTGACGATGATGGAACAACTCGTACCACCACCTCCCTTGTGGTCCTGGGTGAGAATTAGCAAACTGATAGATTAGCCTCTTACACTCCAAAATACAGTCTCAGAAATGACGTAAAATCAAAACTGTTGTTTATGCTAACTGTTTTTATCTTGTAGTCCCTCCCTCTCCACCAATCTGCAAGCTTCAGGGAAGTGCAGAATATTTTCAAAATGTTACACTCACCTGTTTGTCTGAGGAGGCATCCCCAGCACCCACCTACGACTGGAAGAGCTTTAGCGTCGACAACAGTCCCAGACAATTTCCACCTAAAGCAACTCAAAGTATGCTCTTCTACTAGCAATATGTCACTTTCAAGTGCTCTGTGTAAATACAGCAGATTGGAAAAAAAGGCATTACTCGGCACTGTTTCAGCTAATCTTTGTCATTATTTTTCAGAGGATGGAGTCCTATCTCTCTTCAATATAACAAGGGAGACATCTGGGTACTATATTTGCACATCACAAAATCGAATTGGTTCTGCCAGCTGCAACTTTACTTTGGCTGTGATGCCTGGTGAGCATTCCAACTTCTTTTAATTCAGTTTTGCAGTTTACACTTATCTTCATTTACACCAGCTGCAACAGTTGACAGTTTTGGAACAATGTTTCTTACAAACTCATTGTAGATACCAAGATGACATCTTAGTTGCAAATGTAGTTGACATTTTTGGTTATTACCTCAAAATTCAGACACATATAATTCGAACAGAAATAAATAAGTCAGAATTTCATGATACCTAGTTAGCTGAAATTGCGAGATACTAACCCCGAAATGCTGATATATGACAAAATAAACAAAACCAAAATGGAAGCGCTTTAAGCCTGCATTCTTTTTAATGGCCACCAGGGGGCAATAGCTGTGGTTAATAAAAATCTTCAGGTCCTATTGAGGTCTATGAGAAAGCAGCTTTTCGCTTGACCTTTGTAAACACTTTCCTTTCATATTAAAGAAAACATTGAGCCATTTTGTAAACTTTGTCCAGTCTTAGTTTCAAAGAGTCTTAGTTTTTTGGGGGTACGTTCATTGGCTAACAGGTTGTGGTTGACAAGCCATCACAGTGAGTGCAGAGTTCTCATTTCATTATAAAAAGAGGCAGCTTGTCTGAGGACTGCTGCCATATTGACATATTGGTCAGCATTTTATTATTTTACCATGACCATGTGATTTAAATTGCCTGACATAATAATTTAAATAATTGCAATTGAAATTCACCTTCTCCAAAACATAACTTGACAACCAGCAACAGCTCAAAGTTAATCTTTAAACCCTGGATGAAAGGTTTAACCCTGACTTAACTATATTAACTTACTTTTTCTCCAGCCAGCATGAAAATTGGGTCCACAGCAGCTATAATAGGAGGAGTCCTCGCAGGGCTCCTGGTGGTGGGGATTCTCATCTTCTGTCTTTGTCGGAGAAGGAGCAAGAAGAATAAATATCCTGAGGGGTATGTACTGTGTGTTCTGGATTTTTCTGTCATTGTAAATTGTTTTAAGCAATTTTTGATTAAAACAATTATTGAAAGTATCTCAGTCAATCAACCATCCAGCTCCTTCATGTGTTTGTCTCCTAGTTCCCCTGAAGAAATGAGGTATTACGACCAAGATGCTGCCGAAGGTGAAGAACCATACTCAGACAACAAGTCAAACAGCGAGAAGAAACAGGCCAGCCAGAATGAGGATAATGATGTGGCACCTCAAAATATTTCCAGAGTCGAAGAAGTTGTGCAGAAGTTTGCAGATGATCAGTACAGTTACAATAGCAGCAAAGAAAGGTATGAAGGCAAGGGCAGTGATATAGACTCTCACCGGTACCAGGACGACCAGCGTGACCATTATGGTGGTAACCGGGATCGTCTTGATGATCAACGCGAACGTTACGGTGGTAGTAGAGATCGCCTCGAGGATCAACGTAATCGTTACGGTGGTAGTCGAGATCGCCTCGATGAACAGTGCGATCGTTACGGTGGTAGCCGGGATCGCCTTGATGATCACCGCGAACGTTACGGTGGTAGCCGGGATCGCCTTGATGATCAACGTGAACGCTATGGTGGAAGTCGTGATCGCCTTGATGATCAACGTGAACGCTATGGTGGAAGTCGCGATCGCCTTGATGATCGCCGTGACAATTATCGCGGTAGCCGAGATCGCCTTGACGATTACAGTCGACATGACCGCGGTGATCGCTATGGTGGTAGCCGAGATCGACTTGATTACAGTGACAGAAACCAGTAAAAATCTTTTACTGCTTAAGTGAAACCTGCAAAATGAATTTATGTCTTTTGCCTTGTCCCCCTCCCCTCAGCCCCAGCTGGTTTCTTCCTATTAGAAGGGAGTTTTTCCTTCCCACTGTCGCTAAAGTCCTTTTTCATAGGGGGTAATCTGATTGTTGGATTTTCTCTTTATTATTGTAAGGTCTTTACCCTACAATGTTAAGCGCCTTGAGAAGACTGTTGTTGTGATTTGGTGAAATTTCAATAAAATAAAACTGAATTGAATGCATCATGAGAAAATAGAAATAGCAACCTGGAAAGCTCACAAAACATGTACAAACTCCAAAACACGTACAAACTCCGAAGCACGTACAAATTCTAAAGCACGTACAAATTCCGAAGAATGTGGAAACTCCAAAGCATGCACAAACTCCAAAACAAATGCAAACTCCAAAACACAACGGAAGTGCTCCAGGACGCTAGGGGCAGTGTTAAGCAAAGCACACTGACTGTTAGCTAACGTCAGATTTGACTCCACCATAAACCAAGCATTCATAGTAATTAAAAAGAAATCAAACAAACAACAGTTCGCACATTACCTTTCCTATAAAGCGTGGTTGTTCTATTCTTGCAGGTGTGTTTATCCTATCCAACTCCATGTGTTTGCAACAAACTTGCCGTTTATTTTGCAAATCAAGCTCAACACTGCCCCTAGCATCCTGGAGCACTTCCGTTGTGTTTAGGAGTTTGCATTTCTTTGGGAGTTTTTACGTGCTTTTTGGAGTTTGTACGTGCTTTTTGGAGTTTGTACGTGCTTTGGAGTTTGTACGTGTTTTGGAGTTTATATGTGCTTTGGAGTTTATACGTGCTTTGGAGTTTGTACGTGTTTTGGAGTTTGTACGTGTTTTGGAGTTTATACGTGCTTTGGAGTTTATACGTGCTTTGGAGTTTGTACGTGCTTTGGAGTTTGTACGTGCTTTGGAGTTTGTACGTGCTTTGGAGTTTGCACGTGTTTTGGAGTTTGTACGTGTTTTGGAGTTTGTACGTGCTTTGGAGTTTTTTACGTGTTTTGAAGTTTGTACGTGCTTTGGAGTTTGAGCGTGCTACCACCATAGGTATTTGAGCCAACTCAACATACATTACACTGATGGAACTCATTAAGTTGAATTTTGATTGCTACAAAACTGCCCAAAAGTCTTGAATGACCCCTTGTTCTTCCCCTGAAGGGAGAGAGTATGTAATCGAGTTCGCTTGTCTGTTTGTCTCCTTGTTAGCAGTCTATTGCCAAAGTTGTAAAGATATAATCTTTTTTTTATGGATCATCTTCAAACTTCGCAACAATATACTAGGCCAACAAAAAGCACCTAACTCACAGATTAATCCAAAGGGAAAATTATAAATGGATTGTTTAACACCTTTCTACTCATCGGAGCAAGTGCTTTTTTACTACAAGTTTCATTAACACACATTCATGAATGTTAGAAACAGCGATTTCTAACATTTACCCATATTTACTCAAATTCCAATGGATACATCAGAGGCAACTGAAAGAGTCGGGAAGAGTCAGGTATTGATCCATTGTCCCTCTAATCAGTAGATGACTAATTCCATCATCTGAGCCACAGCCGCCCCAGTGTGTTGGCTGCTGGCAACTTAGCAAAGAGCCAATTTGAAATTGCATCTTTGGGCACTTTGTTACTACCAGGCTGTAAAAAAGAAGAAAAAAAAAGAAAAAGAAAACATAATTTGATTCCATTAGTTTTCTGTATTAACTGTAACTTTAGACCTTACTGCTAACTCCGTGACCGAACAAATTTCAGTAAGTTTGTTTTACACAACTTTGCTGTAATACACCATCACATGATCAGATATTCTTGAAGGACATTGGTTTGCTGTGAACATGGCCTATATAACAAATGTATTAGTGTTAATTTTCACAAAAAGTTTGATTAATCCTTGAATCCCATGTTCAAATTTATCATAAATGTTAGTTTGTTGTTATTGATACATTTACTGCCATTATTGGTCAGTTCGTGCATTTTTTTTACTTTCTTTTCACAATGCAAAATGTGTTCTTTTTGTATTTTTGAGTTCAGCTCCTTTTTATGCTTGAGATGAAAGTGTATGCTGTTAGCTATTTTTCTAACAAAAATTACTAATTTGTTGTTTCTTCTTGTTCATTATTTTAAACTAAAAAGGCTGTTTTATGGTGTTATATGAAACCAAAAAATTGTGATTCGACTGTTTTGCTCAACTCTTGTATTGTGTCAGAAAATAAAATCATTAGCAAACTATATACTGTGGGATGGCTTTTTTTGTTCACAAATTGAGCTTGTGCATCTTAATATTACATGTGTTTATGCAACACTAAATAAAATCAAGTATACACAGAAAACATTGATATTGTGTACTTCCTTGTTGCATTTGCATTTTGCCGTCATCTGCCGTGATCAGTATTTTGATCAATAAATAAACAAATAAATTAATAAACAATATCCATATCTCCCCTCCAGAAATGTTGCAGACCACACCAGATCACACCAAACCACACCGTTTTCCTTCAGCGGCACACAAACTGAAATCAGGTGACTGTTGTGGAAGTTTGCAGGAAGAAGAAACATAAAGGTTTGATGTTTTTTTCTTTCTATCCACATAGTGTTCAGATAACTAAAGAACTTTTGAAATGGAAAAAAGACATAATGGTAACTGTAATGTAATTACTTAATTTAGTACAATAACAGTTACATTATTGCATTACTGAAAAGTATAACGCAATTACAGTAATGTGATTAACATCCAATACTATGCACTAAAAGTAGTTCTTCAACTTGCTTTGGTAAATTCTGATCAACATGATTAAGCCTTTGCTTTAGGTTTGATAACTTAAGCATTGAAAAACTGTCAATCTGATGTCAAATCTGACGTTAAATAGGTGATACAAACTTGCTTTTGCAAGTACCATTGTAATGTGTATATAATCGAACTGAGATTCTCTACGGTGAAAAGGGTTGAATATGTTTGCAAGCAGCATATTCCATTAATCTTAATTGTAGGGCACTGCATGTATTATGATTGGGGCTGAGCCACCCTAAAAGTTAGAGCCTAGAATCGCCCCTGCAGACACTTCTAATCAACCTAATGCAGGAGCCAAAATTATCCTGCAACCGAGACACTTATGACATACGCTGTTTTTGTGCCGAAATTTTAGGCTGAAGTTGTCTGAGAGCGGTGCAGTGTTTGTGCTGAGCCTCACCTCCCTGAGAAGTGGTACAGTCCCGTTAGACGCAGTCCGAGTCCGGTCTGCAGCAGACGCAGTTAGCGGAAAACGACATGACCAACAAACGGTTAAACTACTCGTTAGTATAAAAACGGACAATATAATGAACGTTTACCGGCTGGCTATTTTTTTGGGAGCCTCAGGTAGGTCTTACCTTCTAAAGTAAAACGTTAAAATGTGTTTTCTTTACGGCTAAAGCGCAACAGGTTGATCCCATGTAAACTCGGTGCTTATCCCAGACCCAGGGGCTACACGGGACTCAGTAAAGGCTTCTTTTTGTTTTATTTGAGTGAATAAAGAGAAATACATTCTCAGTTACAGCGATGGTTTGCTCCATTAACATTTATAGAGCAACCCAAGTAATTATTTTCTGGTATTTAATGCTGTTTCGATCGTATGTTGTGGTCCTAAGATGTTTTACTGATTTGTGGGTTATAGCTTTGCTATTACAGGCACTTCTTTGTGCTGTGGTGTTTTCTATAAAAGTACTTTTTGGAGTACAATAATAAATACTACATGTATTTTAGCTATTTTCAGGTAGATGTGCTTGAAAAAAGGCACTTCTGTTTGTTTTCGGAATCTAAAATACAAGAAAATGATGCATGTCTTTGTTATTTATATTAAGAAACTCATCTGAGTTATAGAATAACACAAGTGATCTGTTTCACTATCACTTTATTAGTCAGACCGATTAGTTATACAAAATGTAAATATAAGGCCACTATATAATTTATATATATAAGTGTGTATATTTAAGGGTACCAAAAAAACAGGAAGGCTGGAAATGTACTGATGATGGTGCATCTGTGAAGAATGCGCTCTTCACGTCACTTGTTGTGAACATTGTGAGTGTTTTGTGAAACTGCAGTGGCTATATTCATCCTTATCACTTTTTGTTGGGCTAATGAGTCAATGTGAAGGAATGTATTGCAAAGTAAAGGCAGGAAATGTGACAGCTTTGGAGAGGAAAAGTCTGACTGCTCAGGAAACGTGCTGCTTCCAAGAGCAGGGCTTTGACCTGGGAAACATTTGCGACCACATACTGTGCTCACCCCGGTTTAAACTGGCATCTAATCTTTAATTGAGGCCTTTATGTTCCTTTATGTGTTGAGGCCTTTCCACTGTATGCAGGTGGTGAGGGTGTGACTGTCTGCTGCCTCTGAAACCCAGTCATTAACCTACAGTGAGTCACGGCAGACAGTAAACATTGGTTAACAGGTGTAATCATGATGCATGTCAGCAGTTACAGCAGTCCTCACTCCTCTCACCTCAAACTCATGATATTCATGAATTCCAGTTCATGGGCTAACGGTTTGATTTAAATCTCTTGTGCTTAATTGGTTTGTTCACATCCAGCTGGAGGAAGGCCTGACACTCCCATTGGCTGGGAGTCTGCGACCTCCTCCCCCTCTCAGTTGCTCAAGTGGGACAGGAGAGGGGAAGCCCTAACAATGGACTGGTCCATGAAAAAAAGGAATACAGGGAAGACCACAGCTTTCTGTGGCAGGAATTTAGGAGCTTGGTGACCCTTCCTCCTGTTTGTGCAGTTAAAGTGTATCAGAGGAAGAAGTAAGCTGATGACGTCGACCAGCTGGCCTCAACTTAATGTTAAAAACACAAAGCTGACAAAGCTTCAGCATGCTGATTAGTCATTTAATGGAGAAGTTGACTAAGATGTAATCAGTGTCATATCCGTAACTCTTTGTTTCAGTTTATTTTTAGCTCCATGTTAGTGCATTTGGAGAAAACCAGGAAAATTTATGACTAACTAATAAATTAGTTATTAAAATTATTGTTGATTTTTTTTCTGTTGATTTATTCATTCTGGTTTAAGCTTCTAAATGGAAAGATTTGCTGCTTATATACCAATATTTTTCTGGCTTCATGGTAGGGCTGCACGATTTTGCATAAAATGAGAATCACGATTTTTTGGCTTAGAATTGAGATCACGATTCTCTCACGATTTTCTTTTCCAGTATAAATATTTATTGCACTTATTAACTGCACATCAACTTCGTAACAGTTGAGACTGAACAAAAATCAATAAATAAACATAAAAACAACAAATATCTCACGTTTTGTTGTTGCTGCAACATGTTGTACTGCTTGAAATTCCGTCTCTACCGTTGCTCGACACTGCGTGTATAGAGCAGGTAGTGCAACAATAGAAAAATAGTTGCGGGACGGCACTGTGTAGCGTTTGTCTAGGGTGTTGATCATTTTCCTAAATCCCTCGTTTTGCACAGTGTTGATGGGAGCCATATCTTTGGTCAGGTGATAAGTGATAGCCTCCGTAATTTCTTTGTGCCTGCGGGAGTTCGACGGGTATAAGAAGCGCTGTATAAGGTTCCCGTTATTGATGTTTGGGTGGTTGACTGGGATGGATTTTCTCCTGTCACTTTCTCGTCATCCCTGACGTGCTCTCCGTTTTTTTTTCCTGCTAATTTTAGCATCACACGGCACAGCTTCTGTATCACGTGGTATAAGGCTCCGCCCTTGTCATTTGTTGAGCAGGAAGAGTGAGCGCTTGTTTTCATGCAGATTACGTCCCGGATCAAAATGCGGTACAATCGTGGTCGTCGTCTTTTTTTGTTGTCATTTGGAAATGAGATCGCACATAAGTATGAATCGAGATCGCGATTTTCTAACGATTAATCGTGCAGCCCTACTTCATGGTGTAGTCGTTTACACATTTACTCAACAGTTGAAAGATCCCGTGACCCAAATCCCTCTGGGATTGTGTAAGGAAAGGCATCTGGTGTAAAAGAAATGTGCCAGATCAAATATGTGGCAACTCCTTATTAACAAGGCAGCAACTGAAAGTAACTACTTCTTATTCTTAATTGAATTTCTTTGAGTTTTGGATTGTTGGACATGTCAGAAAAAAAGAAAACACAGCAGCTTGACTTTATAACCCTTTTCCTGGGATTCACAGACAAAATCAATTACTCGGATAACACATCCTTTTCAAAGAATGTGGTGTAGATCCACACCCGAATGCAACGAGCTCTTTCTTTCCTCCACCTCACCAATTTTTCTGGAATTAAGCCTGGTAGTTTTTGCGTAATCCCGCTGACATACAGGCAGACAAATAAAAGCCCAGCAGTGATGACATTCCTCTACCTTGGGTCTCCCTTCTGGAGGAAGAATAATTATTCGCAGTCCTAACTGTTGCCTGGAAATAGGGAAACTTGATGTCTTTTCAGAAGAATGCTGTAGAGGTGCTCATTTGAGATAAATGTCTAAACACAGTGTGTATTCTCCTCTTACTGACCCTGGGAGATGCAGGCTGGTGCTTGGTTTTGTTTTGATTTCCTGTCTTCTGGGACATGTTTAGAGTTGAGTTCCTGCCCCACCTAGAGCTAATATGACTACCAGAAAATCCCCATCAGACTGCTCCACCCCCCTCCTTCTATGATGACAACCCCCTGCCTCTCCCTAGATCTCCCCAGCCCCCCACGCACACTGGAATTTAACCTTCCTGACCCCAGCACCAAACAACAGCGGACCCCCACACACTTAATCTCTCCTCCTGTCTTTCTTTTGGTTTTGATATGATGATAATGACAGTTTCTCTGAAGTACAGAGTCATCGTCAGTCATCTGTACAGATAAAGATGAGATGCAGCTGCTGCTCTGCTCATAAAGTTGCCACTTTCATCATTTTACTGTTTTCAAACTTTTCTTATCTAGACTCACCTGCTAGTTTATCACCTTCCGCTAGTTATGCAGTCTTTTCCTTCACCTGAAGTTTGATGACAGAGAGCAAATTATTACAGAGTCGGCTTCAGAGCATGTGAAATGGACAGGCAGCTGACGTGCAGTGTCCACAAAACACAGGTTATAAACTGAAATTCACAGTAAGATGCATTATATGTGTATTTAAAAGAGTGCTACAGGAGGCAATAAACTCATCCTCTGAAAAACCTAGACAGGCTACACAGTTTAAGGATAGATAAGCTAATTCATTATTCATCATGATTCATCCATCCATCCATCTTTTTCAGCCAATTAAGGCTTACAAGAGGGTGGGACCCTATCCCAGCTCCAATGGGGCGAGGGGTGCAATTGCCAGTTTATCACAGGACTAGCACAGAGACAGACCATTTGCACTCCCACTCACATCTTCTTCATGATCTAGTATCCATGATTACAAGCAAACTAGCTTCACGTGCTGATCGTTCCAAAGACACTTCCCAAAGTTTCACTTTCATAGACCCATGCACTCCAAAATCAGCACCCTTAGCTGTACTACTTACTGAGATTGCTGCCAAAGCAGAGACTGTTCAGAGAATAATTAACTTGAGCTTGAGCTGCAATAACTGACTAGAAAGAAGTCAGTTGAGGGGGGCAGAGTGACCCCACCCCCAATAACACAAAGGTCACATTATCATTTAACACCAACAAAGCTGCAGCCTTCAAAATGACCAAGTAGTGGACAGTAAAGCTGTCTAATATAGCTCATTAAGATTTAAAGGTAAGTTTTGTTAAAGACTGTAGTTTAGCTGTAGTTAAAAAGTTAATAATAAAATCGCAACTAAGTAGTGGTGTAAAGCCTAATCAGATCTTTGACTTACTAACCAAGTAAAATTGATGCAAATCAGTTCCGACATTAAACATATTGGCTCCTCTCATTGTTGTTACATAATTTATTGATTAACAAATATGTTAAAGGTTTAATTTTGTTTAAATGGGACGGATTTTAATGCTTGTAGTGTGTTTTCAGATCTGGCGCTTATATTGGTTGGACTAAAAAATGAGTCTGTAAACTCTGTATTTCATTCTGCAGAATAGGTGGAACTGACTTGCTTAAGTTAGCATCGTGCATATTTACCATTTGCATGACTTAATAGTCAAACTGAACTGATATGTCCATTTTTAGTAGATTAACAAAAGCACCTGTGCTTTATTCTTTTTGCTTGTATGTGTCCATCAGTGTGCGTGTGTGACAGTGTGCATGTCTCAGTGCAGAAGGAAAAGCAGTATGCAATCCTCTTCCAGTCCGTGGTCCTCTCGTGTCAGTACCAGACGTCCTCCGTCCAGCTCCCGGTGGTGCAGTGGTGGTACAAGTCCTACTGTCGAGACCACATGCAGGAGTCCTTCTCTCTTTCGGAGACCCTGGGCATCAAGACCTCAGCGCTGGGACCCAAGTCCCACCTGGAGTGCTCTGACAACACCCGCACAGTTCGGGTAGTGGCATCGTCCCAGGGAGCCTCCATGACGCTGGCTGAGCACTACAAAGGCAGAGACATCAGCATCATAAACAGTAATGTCGCCACTTTTATCCTCAGTGAAATAAGGTGAAAGACTCTGCAGCTGTTTGATCGTCACACATGAGTCAGAGCTGACGTTTTTTTTTATAAATAAATCTCTTCTGCTCCAGTCCTACAAGAATGGCGGTACCACACAGAGGCCCCCGCCCTCGCGCCTATTCGTATGTGGGCTTCTTATCAGGACAAAACACGTCTGCCATTTAAATGTGTCAACAACGCCCTCCTGTTGTCACAAAATCCAATAACAATAAAGGCCAAAGGAAATACATGTAGACCGATAATGACTTTCTTTATGTTTGGCAGTATTTTTTTCATTACTGACATTAAAAACAAACAACTGACTTCAGGACTCTTAACAAATTTTCTTCACATCCAGATAGTTTGTGGTGTTTTGTTAAGAACATGACTTACACTTCCTCGCATTTCAACTGAACATGTTTTTGTCAAGACATGACATTCTCCCTCCCCTTTTTCAGTATTGAGTCCAAACGTGAATTACAGATTTTGGATCTTTAGATGAATTCAGACTTTTTGATTTATAATTCTAACAAAGAGACAAGCATAACCGGGAAAATACTCTCACTTCCCACTGAACAATCAATAGCATGTCATCGATCTTAAAAGAGTTCCAGTTCATAGTCCTCAAATTTTGGGCCACAGTCTTATTGGGTGGCGTCAGTGTTAAACGATTCCGCTTGAGTTTTAAAAATGCAGCATTAAAAAGTTTGCTTTGTGAACACGTTGTGCCATTTGACATATTAATATTTGTAAATATGTAGAAATATAATCTTTGTCCTTGTTTTGTAATCTGTGCAGAAGCAGACCTGCGTATTGGGGAGCTGCAGTGGGGCGACAGCGGGGTGTATTTCTGCAAAGTTGTGATCGCTGATGATCTGGAGGGGAAGAACGAGGATCAGGTGGAATTACTGGTGCTCGGTAAGCATGCGAGAAAGTTAACCTATATTTTTCTATTTGTTTGTGTGTTTGGGAGTTTTTTCCTGCGCGTTGTTGGTAAAGGTTTTAGAAGTGGTCTCTTAATTGTGCTGCATTCCCGAGTGCCCTTACTACGGTTTCCATGGAAACAGCTAAATGGTGTTTCCCTCTTTACATGCCCTCGATCCTCCGTAACGGACTCTATTCTTTAGCCGGTCGCACGCTTTAGAGAGCCGGTGTGGAGCCGTTACATCTCAGGTCAGTTACACAGTATGTCAGGAGGCTCAAAGACTCCAGGGGAGCTTCAGCTGAACAACAGCGAGCGTGTTTGTCTGTGTGGCGTTTGCTCATTGGGGAGTATCACTGGTTAATCATTATACACACCTCCCAAATCTTCACTAAACTGCCAACACTTCAGGACTAAGATCAGAGAGTCATGACTTACTGTAAATCTTGAAGTAGCATTTTCACTACGTAAGATTGTCTTTTTGTTTAACCCAGACTATAAGATGTTGAACTTGGTAATATGTATTTTCAGACCAAACAAGAGCTTGTTAACGGCCCCCCTCCAAGCATTGATGTATTCAATACAGTTAGATGAAAATATTCCCTTCATATCAGCAAAAGCTGAGCCTTTTGCCTCAATTAGCATGTACAGTGTGGGATATGTAAATTAATTCCTCCCCTTTCCTGCTGTCCCTCCCCTTCCTATCCCTTTACTTTTTCAAGCTTTACTTAGTAGTTCTCACACACAATGCCAAAATATCTGGAGGCTGCTGTTTTGGTGGAGCGTTCAAAGCCCTTTAAAAAATCCACAGTAGGTTGTGCTCATGGGACAACAGCTAAGTGCTAACTGCCAACACAAATCATTCAGATGAATTAGCGCTCACTTTTAGCGCTCACAGCTAAAAGGCAAACACACAGAGTGAAACATAGAGCAGAGGATGGCAGTAGAAGTCGTGCACATGTAGACATGCACATGTAGATATGAGGATATTATCGAACAACTAATAATAGCATCCTTCTTTTGTTGGATAAACTTCCCAACTGTGACATCAGAGAGATTAGCCAACTCTTCCTGGTTGATAGGATTGGTTTCTTTGGTCTGTTGCCTATGAACCCTGACTGTGTGAATGAATATATCTGAAACAACATTCCAGATACCTTGGAACTGGAATACAGGAAGTCGGGAGTGATGTCACTCCTGAGTTAGCAAGTTCCAGAAAAAGCCAGGGAAAACAGGATTGTTAGCTCAGGGTTGATGGGACTGCTCCGACTTTCTGAGGTGAGGAGGTGTTCCAGATTCAAATTCCGACTGGTAACTTTGGAATTCCAACTTCTGACTTATACAGGAACACAGCATACTGCTTTGATGTTGCTGTTGCGCTGCACTTCCAGGATCAAAAAGTCTACTTAGTTGTTTGTTTTGCTTGTGATATGAAATAAATACGACTAAAACACTTAAAAAAATAACTGATGGTGTGATCTGTTAGTTACTTTTCTCCCTTTATGTTAGGCCAGCCTGATGCTTATGAAGTCTGCTTATTCATGTAGCCCTCTTTAGTTTAGCACTAATCTGATTACAGTCTTCTCCCAGGAGAGAAGAAGGGGCTTAAATGTGTGAGAATAACAAGACTCATTTGGCTTTAGTGCTGAACTTCTTAGCTTGTGCATGTTGTAATTTTGAAGTTAGAATTAGAAAGTGTGTAAAACTTTTTCTGTGCCAAACTGGTTGTTTTTAAAAGTTTCTGGTACTTATATTCAACTTTCTTCACCAGCGTTACTACAAAACTGCTGCTTGGCTCTAACTCCATATTTAGGCTACAGTTCAAATATGAAAGCACATGATCAAAAAAACATTCTTTGCGTGTTCTTTTGCTCACCAGCACCTTGAACGCTGATAACATTTACTCAGTTCTCTTTCACACTCACTCCCCTTCCCTCCCTTTTGCCTTGCAAAATCTTCTCATGCACTCCTCCATTTCCAGTGTTGGGAAGGTTACTTTTAAAATGTATTCCATTACAGAATACAGATTACATGCCCCAAAATGTATTCTGTAACGTATTCCGTTACGTTACTCAATGACAGTAACGTATTCTGAATACTTTGGATTACTTAATACATTATCGTGCTTTTTACAACAACGTGAATGTACTATTGCTGTGTGATTTATTACTATTACTGAAAGTCCGCGACTCCGAACTGTAGTAAAGGGACCTCTGACTAATACGGCGGGGTCCCTGTCGGCTCGTAGCCGAAAAATAGCTTTACTTTGTTGTGTGGGTCAACTTTCTTGCGAGAGACAGAGAGAGGCGTTGAAAGGCTGCTCCAACGGAACTTATTGTTTTCGGAGGAAAACAGGAACACAGTGTACAGTCGAGTCTTAATAGCTTACTTACAACTGGGCTCGTCAGGCACTGTTTTTGGCTGCAGTGGTTATTATTATATTTACATGCTTCCAGCTCCCGTTTTTTCTCGATGACAACTCGTACCTTTCCACTCCCCTTTTTCTCCCTCCTCGCGCTCACAGACCCATAACGTGTATGGCAGTGCATTCTCCCTGCAACACGGACTACACTGCCCATGATGCTACATTCTTGTAGCATTCTGCCTGTTAGCTTAGCACAACAACAACGAAAATGCGCTCTCTCACCCAAGAAACACACAGTCGCAGAGAGAGAGAGAGCGTCACCCTGTAACCATGGCAACCGTAACGCTGCCGCCTGGAACAAAAGAACGTAGCTGTCAAATGAATCCGAAACATTCCTGACCCGCGACAATATGAAACAGGAAAGTACTGCCGTGTAATCCATTTATTTCAACAAAGTAACTGTATTCTGAATACCACCTTTTTAAACGGTAACTGTAACGGAATACAGTTACTCATATTTTGTATTTTAAATACGTAACGGTGGTACATGTATTCCGTTACTCCCCAACACTGTCCATTTCTTACTCATCGACCTCCCCTCCCTCTCGGAGCTGCACAGCTCCTCAGCTCTCTCAGGTTACGGATGGTATGCAGTCAAGTGAGGCAGGGCCAAGGTAGCAAGGCTGTTTTTTTCCCCACTCCTTAATAAGCGCTTACTCAGCACACTCTGCAGCCTCAGTACCAGGGGTTGTTTAGTCTACCAGTGTTGCCATGTCAGACAGTAACCAGTCTTTACTGTAATCAGGGTTTTCAGACCTCATAATAAGCACATTAAAAACATCCGTAGCTGACTCCTGCACACCTGTTGCTGATCCCTTTCTGTATTCAGCGAGTAATTTCCTTGAATTTTTGTTCTGATTTTGACCTTTATGTCATACATTTTGAGCACAACAGGCACATTGTTTCACAGCAGCGCGACTTGCATGACCTTGTTTTGACGAGCTTGCGCGGTAAATTGTTGTCCTGGTGCCATCAGTGTCCCAGTTTCCAAACCTCCCTGTCTGTTGCCTCTCACGTCTCAGTTGCTTGCATGTGTTTGGGTGTCTGCATGCATGTAAAATGATTAACAGCATTCAGTTAACAGTGTGCAGTTTTAATGTTAATGCTGAGACACGTCGACTGTGCATGGCATCAAAGAAAAAGGCTTTAATAGTTTTTTTTAAGTTTTACTTTATTTTATTTAGCTTTTTTGTGTGTTTAGTTCCCTCTGTGTTTCCCTATCTGTTGTCTTGATGCATGCTCAATCATCCAGGTAAGTAAATCCCAAAAGGTTGATTCTGTTCATCTGGACGTAGCGTTTTCAGTGGGAGAAACGTTTCCTCACTCATCCAAGTGACTTCTTCCGTCTCAGCTGACTTCAGGTTTCCCCAACCTTATAAACAGTACATTTGCACAATAACTGGGCCTTGTTTCAGTTATTGTGCAAATTTACTGTTATTGTGCAGATGAAGAGAATCAACCTTTTGGGATCCCTATCTGTTGCTCCCTCTGTCTCATCTTTCTGGTTAGTGCCTTTGCCCTCCTGTGCTCCCTTTCATCTGACATCTTGTTAGTGTTAGTTTTTGTGTTGCAGTGTAATTGTCTCTTGTTTTTTTTTCCTGATTTCTTTGAAGGTTGGTTTTCTTTCATGTCAGGTTTTACTGGCTCCTTTGTGATTATCCTGATTGTCTTTACCCGTGTCTTGTTCCAATCAGCCCCCAGTGTATAAATAGTCCTGTCTTCCTTTGTCCTTTGTATTTGCTATAATCACCTTTTAGACTCTGTGTTGGTGTTTGGCAGTTTCTCTTAGCTTAGCCTCCTTGTGGCCCTTTCTATTTTGTGTTTCCTTTAGTCTCAGTTCAACTATACCTATTAATTTGCCAGCAGCTAATAAAGGCTTGCTTTTTGTTAGTCTACCTCTTGCTGTCTGGCACGTGGGTCATATTGTAGTTCAAGAGATCAGAGAGGGATCTCTGGGAACAATGAATTTTATGTTATTATTAGGGGTGCAACGATACACAAAATTCACGGTTCAGTTCGTTTCGATACTTTGGTGTCACGGTTCGATATTTTTTCGATACAAAATTTTTTTTTATGTCAAGTTATTAAAATTATAAATATTTCTTTTAACTCAAAAGTACAGTTTTTAAATTAAATGTTGCTGAAACAACAAAATAACAAAAAAAAATGTTTCTGATGGAGAAATCGCTCATATGTGGAAAAGAGAGTTTATTACAGATATATGGCTCTTTCCAAAATAAAAGCTATTTTGTCGACAGCAATAAAAGTAGCGATTGCCCTCTCTATCTCTTTCATGTTCTAACAGCTGTCTAATTGAGTCGGGTAAAGTTTGCAGCATGCCTGCTTGTTGTTGTTTTTGTCTGCTTCCACTTGTCTTTACACTAGCGTGATGTCGGCGTAAATGTGCAGCCATATTCGTTGTGTTCCCACCAATTTAATTGAGCATTGCGTGGCACATCCGACATACTGTTGTACTTTTGTCCACGATGCGCTTAAGTAGGGTCATTCTTCACATGAAAACCAAAATAGTTCCAAACTCCATATCTGAATGACGGTGGAGGAGGTTCAATTTCGGGTAGAGTTGAGGCAGTTGCCATGCTAACTTGAGTGAATGCATATGGGTGGCGCTCAGTGGATCTGCGCTTGAACGCAGATCCACTGAGCCCTCAACACAGACGGCATCGTCAGAAGAAAAGTTGACCAAATAAATTTTAAATTTTGTATCGTTCAATACATATGCGTACTGAAAGCACTGTATCGAACGGTTCAATACAGATACATGTATTGTTGCACCCCTAGTTATTATCTATATAAAACATCCTGGTGGTACAAATGGGAAGTAAATGGACCTCCAGATCAAAAAGGGTCAAACTTTTGGGATGTGAACATATGAACCACATGTCACGGGAGTCCATCTAATAGACATTTCAGTTTGTCACAGACAGCATGGTCAACAACAAACGTCTTCATTGATAAGTTTGATATTTTCTAGATGCAGACCCATTTTTTCATACTTAAACTTTCATTCCCCAAATAGTGCATGACCATTAATCATCTGCCTTCTGCCAAATTTGCTAATTTGCCTGACCTTTTGACTCCCGCTTCCCGCTTCCTCTGCCGGCCTTCACCTGTCCTCTCCCTCTCTCTGCAGGCAGGACAGGTGAGCAGCAAGATCTACTCCCTGAGTTTGATTTGGAGATTATGCCAGGTACGGTCCCTACGCTGCATGTCTGTCTCTCTGCCTGGCATTTTCCAGCTTTTCTATTGCCTCCTGATGTTTCTAATTCCAACTGACCAGATAAAACTCTCTTTGACTAACAAATGTACATTCACTTGTTAGAAATTTGACTGAATAAACATGACAGCCTTGTAGCTGGAGCTTCTACGCCCGATATGAACACAGTTAGTTAGTGAAGCTACATGAAGCCAAATTCACAGAGTTGTAGTTGTTATTGTTTACCTCCAGGTATGATTTCAAATTTCACAGGGGAAATGTGTTGTTAGTGAGTGGATTTTGACTCTTGGCACACCCTGAGGAAGTCTGTTGTTATGGTTTGGATGGTTCAAAGATGTGAGAACGGATAAAAGTAACTCTGATTTCCTTTGATATCCCCTAAAGTTTCCTGTTTGTAGGGGTCTGTTGTCTGGGTACATCAGTGGAGGAGAGCGCCAAACATCAGCTTTTTTTAATAGAAAAAACAGAGACTGGGTTTATTTTTTTGTCCAAAATCTTTGTCAGTTATAACATTTCAGCAATTCAAATGCTGAGATCTGAAATAAACAAAGACATTTCAAAAAAGACTGAACTTCGGAGAACAATTTTCAGCCCTTTGGCTGAATTTCTTCACTCAGCTTCATTTTTTTTCTTTAACGTAACGTTAGTGATATTGAGCTTTTGTCACAAACTGCACAAATCCTTTTGAGTTTGGCCCAGTCTGACTTATTTTAATGGTTGTGGCCATATTTCAGTTGCATCTAGTTACCACTAGATATGACTGTTATGTGAAAATCTTGGTTTTGCTGACCTCCACTGGTTGAACTTCTCACTTTGGTGTAGTGATGTTAAATCACTGTTCAGAGTGTTTAATCATTGACTGTTACCTTTTTTTTGTATGTATGTAAATCAGAATGGGCGTTTGTGGGATCTGTAGTCCTGGGCAGCATCTTGCTCCTGCTGTTGTTGGGGATCTGCTGGTGCCAGTGCTGTCCTCACTCCTGCTGCTGCTACGTCCGCTGCTGCTGCTGCCCTGACACCTGCTGCTGCCCACGACACCGTGAGTAACACAAACAACCCAATGACTGTCCTGCATCCTCTTTAAAAAAATGAATGTCCTTTTTTTAATTGAATATCCCCGTTCTTTAACATCAACAATGAAAGTGTGTTGTTTATGCAGTGTATGAAGCGGGGAAGATGGCAAAGAGCAGACAGCCTGCTGCTCAGGTCCCTCTGTATCCCTATTACATTCCTGGTATACCTACTGTGGTCCCTGTGGCCTCTTCCTCTTACACGGACACAAAGATCAACTCGATCCCCTCAGTGGAGAATAACCTGTCTGGAGGTGAGTAGTAGAGGAAGAATTCAAATGGTTCCTGAAAGATGAGAATTATTTTGTAATTTTACAGGTAAAATTTCAAAATAAGTTATAGGCCGCCTGTATGCAAAATATATTTAATATTTGCATATGGTAGTTACGTGTTGTTTATTGTGCTCATAGTTTATTGATGGATTTTAAAATTCTAATTTCACCTTTGTGATTTGTAATAAAATAATCAAAATTATTAAAACCCCAAAATCGATTAAATACTTTGTCAAATCTTACTGCTATTATTATTATTATTATTATTATTCAAAAAATAGATGAAAATGAACAACTTAACTGATTTCTTTGGAAATGACTTCTGTGCTGGTACTGTTGGAGGATGGGGTCAAAATGACTGGGATCAGCGGTTCTAGTGTTGAAAGTTCAATAACTGTTTTTAACGCTTTTGGAGAGGCAAAAACAATATTGACGAACTCAGTATTCACTCTTCTTTATCACTGCTTTTGAGCTCTAAAACCTTCTCTGAGGACTATTTGAACAAGTGGTGTATGTTATTAACATTTATTTATAGTCTTACATAGAAACGTCAGTGACAGCTGCCTTTTTCTCTTCATCAAACACTGACACGACTAACCTTCATTTCATCCATCTGTCTCTACAGTGAAAAGTCTGAATGTCTGAAATGTCTGAAGAAATGTTCTTCTCTTTTTCCTTTTTTTGAATTTAATCCGTTATTAACACGCAAGGTTGTTTTGTCTTGTATACTTTGCACACTCAAGAGTGTTTGCGTGCGTCCTTGCATGGTTTTGTTTTTCTCAATCTATCTATAGGTGTGTGTGTGTGTGTGTGTGTTGACATTCACAGTGCGCAGTGGTTACCGGCTCAAAGCCAGTCCAGCCCAGGACTCAATAAAAGTTCTGTACTACATAGAGAAGGAGCTGGCTCAGTTTCCGCGCAGCAAGATGGCAGCATTCAAATGTAAGCCTGCACAGATTAGGCTAGTTTCTTTAATCTGTGTGGCAGTGTGTGCGTTTATATGTATGTATGTGCTTTATGTGCATGGTTTGTGGGAATTAAATCTCACTAGTTGCCGTCTAATCCTTTCATATTTGAAAAAAACAACATCTGTCCCTTTTTTCTCATTCACAAATTGCAAGGTTAACTTGTGGAGTCATGCTTTTTCATGAGTTTGAAAACACACA
Source organism: Haplochromis burtoni (assembly GCF_018398535.1). Taxonomy (NCBI): domain Eukaryota; kingdom Metazoa; phylum Chordata; class Actinopteri; order Cichliformes; family Cichlidae; genus Haplochromis; species Haplochromis burtoni. The sequence continues at coordinate 502,551 of NW_024582694.1, read as the reverse complement.
GTCATGTGAAAATATGTGAAGCACATCTTCTTTTCTCAGCTTTGTCAAGTCAGAGTTGTCTGTGTCTCTTTTTCTACCTTGCTAAATCACCATGGTAACGTATACTGAACATATAGTCTGGTTAGAACCAGGTTATGTTCAGAGTTTTGGCTTAAAATTGTCATTTTAACGGATTCTTTTATTTTGCTGCATGGTTCAAGTGGAATAAAGACTCTTCTGGGGAAATATGTAATTTGTTAAGCCGTACTTAACAGATGAGTTAAGTAGTCATTATTATGTGATAATGTCTCTGTCTGGAGTAAGTGACACTCACAGGGATTGTTTTGTGTAGGAGTGAGTTTTATGATCTGTGAAACGCCCCTTTTTATGGGAGTGCACACAGAGGCATTACAGAGAAATCCACCATCATGATACCTGTTATCTCCAACGTGGGATTTAGGTTTTGTCGACTCAGCTAAAGCCAAAAAAAAAAAAAGCCTGTCTGTGTAGAATTTCCTTTGTAATATTGCAACCAAGTGAAAAATCACCACCTCTCCACCAGAGTGCTTCACAGCTGCTATGAGGTGTTTGTGCTGATATATGTTGATTTGCTTTTCTCCAAACGTGACGCTTTCAAGCCAGACAACTCCGCTTTGGTTCCATCTGTCATAATGGCTGTATGAGGCAGGCAGGATTGAAAAGCCAAAATGCAGACTCTCAAGCAGGACTGAGCTCAAAACTCAGCTGTATTGCTGGAAATACAAAGGACATGAAACCAAACTGGGAGAAACTAGAAACTAAACTGACAGGCAGAACACACAGCATTAAGGGAGATCACAACACTGGACAGAGGGAGACACAGACAATATATACACACAAGAGGGAATCAGGGCGAAGAGGAAACACCTGGGGAACACAGCTGGACCTAATCTAATTGACGAGACAGGGGACAAAACATGTTGCAGACAATACTGGAGACTATCAAAGTAAAACAGGAAGTACGAAAAACACACACTATGACGCAGACTGACTAGGTACAGGGAACAGAGGGAGCGAGACACACATTGAGCGAGGGTGACGTAAACACAAATGACACAAACAGACTCACACGCAAGACACAGCGATGAGACAAACACGCAAGATGAGTTTCAAAGATAAGAAACCAAAACCTGGAAATACAAGTAAACATAAACATAAATGAATAAAACTCAAGACTAAATCTGTATAAACTTGAACTTAAATCATCATTATAAAGGAAAGAATAAAAAAAGGCTGGGTAAAGTCCCAGTACCATGGCATCATGTGTACAAAGAACATTGTTCTAAAAGTCTAGAGGTTTATTTAGAAGCAATTTTCCAAATCTTTCCACAAGAATATTGCTTTTAGAGAGAAGATGCTTGTACCTGGCAGCCCTTCCAAGCATGTCACACTTGTTCAGTCTGTTTCTAATTCTACAGTCTGGACTTCCAACGTTTAACATGCTGACTGGGGCCTGTAGAGCGAGAGGGTCTGAGCAGTGTGAAATTAGGGTGAATTTGCTGGAAAGGCCACTTGGGAAGATTAAATTTGTAAATAATCTTTCTCACGGTGGAACGATGCACTGTTAATGACTACAGAGGCAGTAAGGGTGTACATATTTTTCTCACAAACTGCTCTGCTTTATGGGTTAGTTTTTTGCTAAATAAATAACAATACAGTGTAATATGTCACGTGTTGTTGTTCATCTGAGGTAATTTTAGAACCTGAGAAGGACCAGATTAGTTTTTTTTACATTGTCCTGAAATTTATAACCTTAATAATCTAAAGAAGGTGTAGATTATTTTTCACAATTGTACAAAATAGATCAGCTGAATCCCACATAGAGGCTGGAAATATGAGCACATGTATGGAGCATTAATGGCATCACTGTGGAATGTCTGGGATACACTGCAGTTCCTGTGTTCATAATAATAATAATAGTAATAACAAAGACAGATCGTGCATTTGTCATATTAATGTTAATTAATTTGTTCCCTAATGATTCTTTTTTTAATTAGAAAAATAAAAAACATCGTCTGATCCTATTCTTCCTTGAATGCATTCATACCTTTATACCACCCGCTGTTCATTCAAAATGACTTTATTAGTATAAACAGCAAATATCATGTTAGTGATGTGCCTGTCCCAGCAGCCAGGAGCATATCAGAGCTCAGCTCGCTTCATGATGGAGGGACTACAGACTTCAGAAACACCTTTCAGGCGGTCCAGATGAAAGCACTTCCACCTATCGCAGACCTCGATGACCTGTCGGTGCGGAGAGCAGCTCCACCTACACAAAGCCGAAGACTCAGACAAGACAGAATTAACCACTCAGATGATGAACTGGACCGCAGGTAAGGTGGAGAGATGCTTCCCTCTGAAGAGTTTCTATCAGGTTGTTGTGTTTACTGTTTAATGCCAGAAAACATTTGACAGTAGATGTGTCATGGCGACGTCTTTATGTTGCTTGAAACAAAGTGAATCCAAAGATATTCATAGGCAAAACACAATAACACCATAAAAAATGGCTGAAATACTTTATTGTCAACCACAAATTATTGCTAAGGAATGTAATTTTGCCAGTAGAAACAATCAATTATAATTGATCCACTGTTCAATGTACTTCACTGCATCACCTGCAGCAAACGTGGCTGCACGTTTTTCCCCCCTTTGTAAGTAAAAGCAGTCCAAATGTAAACCTCCTGAAAGTGACGTGTTACTCTACGACTATTTTCTCTCACCAAAACTGTTCATAAATAGAACGTTAATACAGGTAATTACCATTTTAAAAAAATTGTTGAAAGAGCTGTTAAAAAGCAAAATTAAACCCGGATGTAAACATTGTCTGCAGTAATGGCTTTTAGTGTAGTGGTTTACACTTTTGCCCAACAAATGAAAGATCCCTGGTTTGATCCTGGGAGGAGACACAAATTCCTCTGTCAAACGTGCAGAGCATCCCGCTGTAGTGACCCATTGAGAATAAGGGATCAGCTAAAAGTAGCTAACATGGGAGTCTACAAGGGTTTTCTAAATTGGCTTCATTTGTCAGCCCTGGAGGTTGCTGCTTGGTGAGATAAATGTTTTCTCCAGTTTTGTTTGTTCTGTTATTAACATGTATAGCGTGGGCTGCTTCTCGCTGTAGGTGGAACTGCCGATCGGAGAACCTGCAGAGAAAGACGTTGGGCAGAAGAGGGCGCACGGGCTCTCTGGATGAGCTGGAGGAATTCGCTCGGTCTTATAGCGCACATGGACGTCGGGGTGCGCCATCAGACCGGCCTTATGAGCGGGATTACAGCCCTCCCAGGCGCTCCTATAGAAATGAACATGATGGCTGGGGGCGCCGCAGCCCGTCACCAGTACTGCAAAAGAGAAGGGACACGTGGGACAGTGATCGCCCGTCTCGACTGCCCCAAAGCAGAGCCTATGATGACACCTTGCTCAACAGCATGCTTGAGAGTAAAACGAGAGGCCGGGGAAGGGACAGAGGTGCTGGGAGGATGGATGAGGACAGTGACACTCCCTCTAAAGGCAGCTCCAGAGGAAAGGGCAGCGATAGTTATTACAGCCGTTCACCTAGCAACCGCCCAGAAGATGAGGACTCTTTGCCTCCGTACTCTGAGCTCGAGGCTGAGAGATACCGCAGGGCTGACCAAACTACAGAGCGGTACCGCACAGCAGAACCTCCCAGATCAGAGAGGTACAGGACCACAGAGGCAGCCATGAAGCCCTTCTCTTACACCCGCCCCAACCAGGGAATGTCCCACACACTGCAAGGGGGCAGAGAGGAGAGAGAAAGGAGCAGAAATCTGGTGAGTTACTTATAGCAGGAACAAGGACTTCCTCTTCTGTTCTTCAGGAAAAAGAGCCTTGAAATCCTGTAAACTGTTGCAGGACAAATCTGGTGATATCCTATTTTCGTCTTAGTGTCAGCAAATACTGTAAAAAGCATAAAACCAGCAATGTGTCAGTCTAGAAACAACTGTCTGTGTAATCAAGTCATGAATTATTCCTTTCTGTCAATTAATGTCCTCAAAAGGTTTATGTATTTTAAAAACTATCGTTCATCCTGACTTAATCCCACATTCATCATCATGATGCTATGAAAAAAAATAGTAAGTAAAAATGTTTCCAGGTGAACTTTATATATTGATATAATTGGAGTCGAGTTGGGACCTATTGTTTGTTTCCAGGTCATTCCGTACTGAAACGGATTCATGGACAAACCCCCAATTAATTAGCAGTAGCTTTGTAGTAGCCCACAGCTCTGCAATCAGGTCAATGTTTTATTGTTTTTCAGATCACTCTTATTATTTTATAGTCCACACACATACTGTTATATGTTCAGTACTAAAGCAGTAGAGTTAGCACACTTTCTTTCATAGTAAGTGGAGCAGTTATGAAACAGACAACCAAGTATATCCCTCAAGACTTGGTGGAGACCAAAACTGAGCTAAAAGGGAGCAACTCACTTGCTTTTATCACATGGTTGGAAACAACTGTCCGGTTGACCTATTATGTAACTTCAAGGCTGACTGCTGTATAAATAAGCATTCAGCTGTTTATCTCTTATATAAATTTAAAAACAATATTCCACTATACACTTCTGAAGCACCCATCAAAAGATGTGCAAAGTGGCCATAAAAAGATGGACATGGTCAGCAACAATACACAGTCAGGTAGACTGTAGCATTTAAATAATGCTCTTCAAGTGTGCCAAGAAAACTTTCCCCACACCACTGCACCATCACCATGTCCTGAACTGTTGATATAAACCAGGATAGATCTGTCTTTTTATGTTTACAACAAATTCCATCTCTGCCATCTGAATGTCGTATCAGAAATGAAGATTCATCATTCAAGACAACGTTTTCTCCGTCCAATTTTAGTGAGCACGTGTGAGTTGTAGCCTCAGTTTCCTGTTCTTAGCTGACAAGAGTGGCTGTTGCAGTTGATCTGCTTCAAGGTTCAACGTGTAGTGTTTTCAGAAAGGCTCTTCTGCATACCTTGGTTGTAACCAAACATTATATGAGTTGCTGTTACCTTCCTATTAGGTTAAAGCAAGAAACACTATCACGCAATGTTTAAAGTCATTTAAATCAGTGAGTTGCTTCCCTGTGATTATATATTTGTGTTAACAAGCTTTTGAGCTGGTTTATAAAACAAAATAGCCGATAAATGTTATAAGCTATGCTTTCCCAAAATCTGCTAAAGCTGGTTTCAATGTTTACAGAAGCACTGTGTGCGTAAACTAACACTGCTGGTTTGAGCTTTACATGAGATTTGTTGACAGTAAGAAATATAGAGAAAAAAACATCTGCCTTGTCCTTTAATATCTTTTATATATCTTTAATAATGTCTCTCAGTGTTATGTACATAATATGTATTATGATTTGTGGTGTCAACACTAAATCATTTTGTGTTGTTTCTACACGACTTTATGTAGCAGTGGCTTTTCTAACCTAATTTTTGATAATGAATGAAAGCGCATTATTCCTCTATAACACAGCCTAGCATGCAACCATTACACACAGGTTTTGTGGCTTTCTAAATATCCCAAAGTCTTTCTTCTTCTATGAGCAAGGTGGCAACCACTGCAGTATTGCATGATTTCTGTGCATGGTTACAAAGCTCTGTCCCCAGGCTGTGCTAACCCTGCATGAGCATGAAAGTGAAGTTCCTAATATGTTGCTCTTGGTATGTTTCCCTAACAGAGCACTGCACTGAGCAGGGACTCACTCATAGTGTGACAGGGTCTCCAGCCTGGACCCAGCACAGCGCTGCCAGCCTGTGCATTAAAACTGTCCTGCAGCTGCGCAGGAGATGCTAACTGTTACAGCTCCAACCACAGCAAGTCAGGCTCATCTCATTGAAATAACATCACTGAAAAACGTCAGTAATGAATCCTGAGGAAAAAGTGGATTTAATATTTGTGTTTTTGTACATGCATATCATATTTTATTTGTTTGTTTGTTTTTTAATTTGTCTTACTTTGTATTTCAATGATGTAACTGGACTCACACTGGTGCCAAGGACAGATTTTGTATTTTATTTTTTTGTTATTCAAAAATTTTAGAACAGCAACCAAGCAGCCTTCAGCCTCCATACTTCTCTACTACTCTGCAGCTCAGGTTCACTTTGTATTTTTGCCTTTGCCTGTTGTTACCTGTGTTCCTGGAAATACTGCGCCTTGAATTTGTACTACAGATTGCAATTGCACTGCTTAATAACTTTTTAAATAAAGAAAACTTTGCTATAGTCTCCTCCATCTTTTGGTTAGTCAGTTTAGTCTTTGCTCTGTAAAATATCGGAGAATACTGAAAAAAACACTCCCAACCCAAAATGGCGAAGTCTTCAGAAACACAACAGGTATGTCTGATCATTTTAAAGGGAAACTGCTGTTTGTAATACTGACATCAGATTTTTGGCGCATCCTGTTGAACTTTGACTCATTTAAACCAGTCAAAGGATTGGAGTTGGGGTTGGTTTATTTACATAATGAATAACTTGTCTTTATATATTGCTAGGAAAAATGGGAAACAGGAGCAGTGATTTAATGAAATGTGCAAACATAAATGACAAAACAGAGTATGTACAATTCTTACAATCTCCAAAGTCAATAACGTTTTTCTTCACCACAGCCTGAACTCTCTTAGACAAACTTTCTTTTCATTTCTTTAAGCAGTCGTCAGCAATCGTTCTCCAGGCTTCTCGAAGGACATCTAAAGCTTCTTCTTCTTTGGCTGTCTTTTATTCTGTTCTCTGTCAAGGTGATCCCACACTGCTTCAGTAATGTTGAGGTTCGATTTCTGAGGATGCCAATCCATGACTGATAGTGTTTTTCTATTGAGGTATGCTTTTACTGCATTTGCGGCGTGTTTGAGATCATTGTCATGCTGAAAAATTAAGCCAGATGTTCTCCAGATGGTTCTGTACAGTGAGACAAACTCAAACAGATGGTTGATTTCTATCATTTTTGTCAAGATCCACAGCACTGGCACCCGCTTAAGAAGTTATCAGTCCAGCCCAAACGATGACAGAGTTTCAATCTGTATTTTACAGCTGGCTGTAAAAACTCACTATTGCACCTCTCTCCTGACCTATCAGTTGATTTGAACCAGCATTGTTTGATTTATCACTTCATAAGACCTGTTGCCACTGATTTTCAGTCCAGTTGTTGCCCAGCCCATTTCCCTTCCTTTAAGGTGGCTTCTAGACAGCCACCCTTTGACTGGGACTGTTTCTGTTGAGGCTTCAATAAAAAGTAGACTCGAGGTCCAGATTTGTAACTCAGTTCCCATGTCAGGTCTTTGCTATTTCTTAAGGGTATGACTTTCAGATGCTGTTTATCTCTTTTATATACTTTTCAGGTCTGGTAATTATTTGTCTGTTTGACATTTTTCATAGATTTAACTAAAGAAATGGAAAGAAATTATGTGTTTTGCTTAGTTTTCAGTTATGTTTAGACAAAATTGGCTTATTCTTGATTCCAGTCACTTTTTTATTCTTAAAAATTACTAGAATGCTCCTTGAAGGAGGGTGGCTCCAGACTTTTTTACAGTACTAGTTACTCTAAAAAGTAGATGAGATTATGCCAATTCACCAACAAAACAGAAAGTACTCCAGCCTGACAGAAAATTGCATTCAACACTAATGTATCATCACTCAGCATGTGTATATCTGATCCCTACATTATTCATTCATTGTTAACCTTCGCATATAAAAATTAAGTTGATATGTTTTCTTACACATATATTTTCACTCACGTCACAGTTTTCTGATTTTAATTGATATTTGCATTTTATTGCTCTTTCAGGCATATTTATGTGGTTTTAAACCTGCAGTCAATGAATCTAAAGCATTTAATCAGGCATGTGTCTGGCATGTGCAGCCAGTGTCTAATAAATTCAGATTTAATACATGTAAAGTGGTGCTACACGAGAGCCTGGAAACTGATTTGTTTTGAATGAGCTGTTTTCCATAGTGCTGAAAGAATTTTTTCACTTTCACTTGAGAATCACACTTCACCTCCAGACAGACAGACAGATAAAGTCATTATTTGTATTATAATAATAATACATTGTATCACTGCATCATCATTATAAGAAGATAAAAAGTACAAAGTAGCACAACGTAGAAATACCCTCTTATATTAAGTATTGTATTTGAGTAAATGCACTTTATATCATCATGTAAGCAGTGTCACTTATTATAATGTAAATTTCTATTGTCACCACAGAATTTGATCTTTGAGTGCTCATTGAGTCTGATAATGCATGTGTACCTTGGATGAAGCCTGTGTTTTTCTTATCAGAGCTTATTAAATATACAGAGCTGAGTAAACACTGACAACATTCAGTATAAAAATACACACAGTGGTGCTCATATGAGGCATGTGTGGGACTAATATAAACAGTTTCAGGGTTTGTGTGTCTTTCTGCTCCTTTTCCTTTGTGTAAAGTTATTTTGTGTTGTGTAGAATGATTTTGCTTGTTTGTGGATGTGTTTTGTCTCTATTTTTTTGTCATTCTCACTGTGAGTATTTCTTTACGTTAGAACAAAATGAAAGAAAAAAAAGTGCAGACAAAACCATAACTGGATGACATTTGGTAATGTAATATAACACGGGCCGCAAATAACAGTGTAAATGTTTTGTATACACTGGAGACTCGCAAAGACAAAGGTACTTCATGTCCTCAGCAGGTACTGATAAAGAAGGAATTGAAAAATTAGCATGTAGTGAGCTTCAGAGTGAAGCCAGGAACATTTTTAAAGCTCTTTATTCATGAAGCTTTGTTTTTCACTGAATTTCAAGCACACTTGAATGAGCTGAGCTCAGCACTTGAGTCCACCTCAGGCACGCTTGTCTTCTGTTTTTACCATGAAGTCTGCAGTGGTGTACATCCTCAAAAGGAAAAGTAAACATCATTCAAAGAGCTCAAATGCTTCTACAACATGGCTCATCTGTGAACTTTACACTCTGGCTGCATGCCATAAACGATAAATGGAATGGAACCGACCTGCTTCTCCCTCACTCACTTTACACAGTATCCAAGCTTCCTTTTATACAGTGAGGGAAAACAGACTTAAAACTCCCATCATGGATCTTAACTTTAACATAAAGAATGCCTCCATCTATGGTGTAAATAGTATAATGTAATACAGTAAAGTATTGTATTGTATAAGGATACCATGAAGCAATCTGGCCATTCTCCTCTGACCTCTGACATCAACAGGGTATTTTCTCATCGAGAACTGCTGTTCACCGGATATTTTATATCTCTGATAAACCTTAGAGATTGTGCAGGAAAATCCCAGTAGATCAACAGTTTCTGAAATACGTCCCGCATTCTGATACTTAGTTTGAACTTCAGCAGGTTGTCTTGACCTACATACCTAAATGCACTGAGCGGCTGATTAGATATTTGCAACAGGTATAACTAAAAAAGTGGACAGGAAGTATATAACCACCATAATATGTAAACTGGGCCAATAGTTATAGCAAGTCACATATCCTAGTATTTTTTTTCTTTTCTCCTTTTCCTCTCTCTTACATTCATTTCTTAGGTGCTGGGTGATTTAGATATTATCACCATCATATATTCTCAATTATCCCCCACTCCAATTATTAGTAATATCAGAGGATAATCCACAGCTCAGTCAATAATGAATCAGTGATCATTACTGCGTTTGTAAACTTCTTTTTAAGATGCTTTATATATTATATTATATGAAGTAGCATCCTAATGATTAGGATGATCAGCTGAGGTGAGTATAATTCAATTCAATTCAATTCAGTTTTATTTATACAGCACCAAATCACAACAACAGTCGCCTCAAGGTGCTTTATATTGTAAGGTAGGTACCCTACAATAATACGTACAGAGAAACACCCAAAAATCATATGACTTCCCATGAGCAAGCATTTTGGCGACAGTGGGAAGGAAAAACTCCCTTTTAACAGGAAGAAACCTCCGGCAGAACCAGGCTCAGGGAGGGGTGGGGCCATCTGCTGCGACCGGTTGGGGTTAGAGAAGGAAGGCGGGATAAAGGACATGCTGTGGAAGAGAGGCAGAGATTAATAAGTATGATTCGATGCAGAGATTGCAAACTGGAAGCTGGTTCCACAGAAGAGGGGCCTGAAAACTGAAGGCTCTCCCTCCCATTCTACTTTTAAATACTCCAGGAACAACAAGTAGGCCTGCAGCGCAAGAGTGAAGTGCTCTAATGGGGTCATATGGTACTATAAGGTCATTAAGATAGAATGGGGCCTGTGTGTGAGGAGCAGGATTTTGAATTCAATTCTGGATTTAACAGGAAGCCAATGAAGGGAAGCCAAAACAGGAGAAATCTGCTCTCTCTTTCTAGTCCCTGTCAGTACTCTTGCTGCAGCATTTTGGATAAACTGAAGGCTTTTCGGAGAGATTTTAGGACATTGTGATAATAATGAATTACAGTAGTGGAGCCTAGAAGTAATAAATGCATGAACTAGTTTTTCAGCATCACTCTCAGACAGGATATTTCTCATTTTAGAGATGTTACGCAAATGGAAAAAAGCAGTCCTACATATTTGTTTAATATGTGCATTGAAGGACATGTCATGGTCAAAAATGACTCCAAGGTTCCTCACAGTGTTACTGGATGCCAAGGTAATGCCATCCAAAGTAAGAATCAGGTTAGATACCATGTTTCTAAGATTTTCAGGGCCGAGTACAATAACCTTAGCTTTATCTGAATTAAGGAGCAAAAAGTTAGCGGCCATCCAGCTCTTTATGTCTTTAAGACATTCCTAGCAGTGAAAATGTATGCTATGCCTTCTGACGATACTGCCTAAGGGAAGCATGTATAATGTAAGTAGAATTGGTCCTAGCACTGAACCCTGTGGAACTCCATAATTAACCTCAGTGTGTGAAGAGGAGTCTGTTAGATAGATATGATACAAACAACTGCAGCGCAGTACCTGTAATAC